>NW_015386815.1:894409-915285 GCF_001527695.2 Protobothrops mucrosquamatus
GCCTGGCATTCATATCCATATCCTGTTCAGCATTAGTTATAGTTCTATATGTGCATCACAAGTCTGGGGTTGATTTTCTTTTCCAAATTGCTTGCTACGACAACTTTATTTCATGACCTCTTCAAAGATAAGCAATTGGGCAGGCAAAGACTGGTATATAAATTTTGTGAATATCTTCTAACTTGAAGATTCAAATGCTAAGCCACAATAGTAGAGCTGTTAGAGCTGCTCTTCACTTAAGTTTGCAAATACATACTCGCAGAGGCCATTTCTATCACAATAGTAGTTCTAGTTCCATTAGCTACTTTACAGATTGGGAGGAATCTAATTTTAAAATACTACATTTTTCCTTTACCCTTTTGAATAAATACTTAAAAGAAAAATGTTGAATTATGATTAATATCCACATAGATCTGAACTCTTATTCCATTGCTGAACTGTCTATTTCTGCATAGTTTTCTTTAGCAAAATCCTCGGTGGGTGTTGTTATTGATAAAAGATAAGGAAATTTATTTCCAGTGATTAGAACTGCACTGCTATGTGCCTAAAAATTCTCTCTTTTAAAATATCAAATAAAACCACAAAAACACAGTTCACAGTTCACTGTATCCAGTTCACTGAAACTTCTGAAAGTTAAGCAAAACTATTGTACAGAACTCCTAATTAATCTATAGAATTTTCTGCCCAACGTGTGATTCATGGGAAATTGATTTTGGTTCTAATGGTCAAGGCAGTTGGCCAATAAGGAGAACACTCAAAATCTAGTTATGCCTTAGACATAGAAGCTAGCTAAGTGATTTTGGGAGAGTTATTCTCTGCCAACCCTAAAAAGAAAGCAATGGCAAACCACTTCTGAAAATGTCCTAAAAACTCATGTTTATGTGTTCCTCAACAATCAAGGCTGACTCTCAAAAAATGGGGGGGGGGAAATCACTCATGAAACACATTGCCATGATGGGCTAGATCCTAAAGAAATATGTAGTTATAAAAGACAGCAACACTGAAAATAATTAAATATTTCATCCTAGTAACATTCCCAAGAACCGTATGGGATGTGAAAGACCTGAAAAAATTATGGCTTTCAGGAGATGACTTGCACATATTGCTAAATACTTTTCCTAGTATTTTCCAAGTACTCTGTTTCTCTCTTCCTCTCCCTCTATCTCTTTTGTACAGGACATGGCACATAGACTTTTTTTCTCTCATTTAACCTTTGAACAAATTAAGCTGCAACACAAAGCTGAAGATATATCTTGCTTTTTTTAAAGGAACTCTCAGGAGTGAAAAGAAGAAAAAGTAAATAGCAGTAAATGAAAGCAAAACAAAGCCTTTTGGGGGGGGAGGAGGAGGAGGAGGAAAGAGAAAGGGATCCTCTGTTCCCCTCCCCCCCCACATACACAATGGCCACTATTAAACAATCAAAAACTGAGGTGCAATAGAGTTCTTTTGATGGCTTTGCAAAACACCAGGAGGGAAAGCGATAGAAAATAAATGGGTTTTTCTCTTTCCCCAAAGAAGAATTAAAATTCTCACAGATGGGTGAATGTTCTTTCCACACATAAATTAAATTTCAAAAGGGGGGGGGAGTGAGAGAAAGATGTTTAACAGGAAAAGAAAACACAATGCACAGTTACCACTTTATAACAAGTGAAGCTAAGAAATACAATTAAAAAGAAATTCTAAAGGCACTCTAAGAATGTGATAGTAAAACTAAAACTCTTTTTCCAGTGGATAAGCATTTTTGGAAAATTGGAAGTTATATTTCTCCTTGTCACAAGAGGGTTGCGCTTCTCATAATATCACCTTTCTGTGATATTATTATCTTTCGGAAGCCAAGTTAACTTTTTCCCTCCAGCTTTTTTATTGGTTAGTTTATTTTTTAATATTGTATTGTATTTTTTTATATAAAATGCTAATTTGGGGGCACATACTCTTTTGGCACTCTTGTTTGGCAGTCTTGTTTCCATTGCCTGAAAGTTTTCAGAACAAATCAGTTACAAAAAAACCCTTCCTTGTTTTAATTTTAGTAGGCATAATAATTTAATAACAATGCATTTGATTTTAAAAGGTCTTAAGTCAAGATTTCAGATAGCATATGGACTTAAAACTTTACTAAAATACAAAGACAAACCCCAACATGCAGATACCATACAGTGGGATAAAAACACAAATAAGTTTCAGTTCTCTACCCTCCATCAGTCAGAATACTAGACCTCAGGAAAACATTCTTGGCTTCATACTTCTGTACTCAATACAACATGTATCTTCACAACAACCAGGAAAGTATTTAATGTGTGTCATCTGATACTTTTAACTTATACTTGATCAGTAATCCAAGAACCCTTTTGAAGTATCCTTTGGAATTGCAAAAATGAACACTCTTTTGTTATGGTATAAGGCACAAATATATATGATTTCCTTGTACAAGGTTACACTTAATTTTATCTTATTCCAGAGGCAACCACAAGGAATGTCTAAAAATTGGCAGCCGTGATCTTTTGAATGAAGCCCTGCCCATTTAATGTGTGTGTTGCATCCACAGTGTATGTAAAAGTAGGCAGGGCTTCAGTCACATGATTTTAATTATCATCTTAACCTTTTGGTACCCCATTCCTCCATGGACACATGCTTTCCAATTAATCTTCTTCAGGGCCACTTTCAATGGCCCTTTTATGACTTGTGGCCTTCAACTCCCAGAATTCCTGAGCCAGCCATGGGAGTTGAAGTCCACAAGTCATAAAGGGGCCATAGTTCCCCACCTCTGGTTTAATTGGACAACTTGAATCCCAGACTCTGTACAGGGTGTCTATGATTTGCTAGATAATATATTGAATGTAATGTATTACTTACGTGCATGCATTACCTTGTTGTGTTGTAATGCACAGAAACACATTCACAAACATACAGACACACATTCCCACTCTTTGTCTCTTGCTCACCCACACACATTCACACTTTTCCACAGAACAAGAGAAAGAAACTAAAAGAAAAAAGGGTGAAAAAACTTTTTGAGCAGAGATCTTAAAAGGAACAAAACAGGTGGGGGATGGAAGAACGGCCCACAGAGACAAACGCAAGTTCAAACACCAAAGTTAGAGGATTTGGGATTAATTGAAATCCTCAAGTGGTGCATGGTAAGTGACTGCCTATTTAGAACCAATAGATAGGTTTCTGTGAGGTTAAGGAAGCGAAAAATCCCATACGAAGCTAGTGAGATGTTAAATTCTAATTAGAAGTGTTAATTAAAAAAAAACATTTCCAATTTCATCAGTGAGAGTGCCTTTGTTGTTCTGATTCTCTTTGCTACAGTGAATCCTAAGTATCCTAACTCATTTTGTCCCAATATTATTTACCACTTCTATAGAATATAAAAAGTAAATTCCCAACTATGGCAACATGGATTATTAGTCAGGCACCTGTGACTGTGCCACTGATAAAAGGGCAGGCAGTTCTTTGCCAGGAGCCTTTATCTGGGGTTGGGGGAAAAAAAGAACCAGTCATAAAAATGTAGATCAAACTGAAACCTAAGCTTATAAAAATCTCACACTGTAAATGAATAGTATATAAATTGCCGTGGTCATCTTCAGTTAAGTGGGACCACCAGTAGATGCTTGACTCCTCTCTCTGAGCTTAATGGTAGTTTTCTGTAGCTGGAACCAGAATACCATCATTTAACTTAGCTTCCCTCTCTCCCCCATCCCCAGGCTGTTAGCCAGGAGTATAGGAATAAACACATTGGAGGGGGACAGATAAGACATATGGTTGCTGTCAGAGAAAACGTTGGGTACCCAACACCCTTGAAAATGTAGGTCAGCATTGCCTGTGCAAATGAGTTACTGCACATATGGAGGGAATTTTCATCCTAATTAGAAGCCTCCCAAGTGGTGGAGGCCACTTTGAGGGACTTTCTGAGGTGGAGGCACTTTGGGGGACGTTGCTCCATCACTTATACTGTCAGGCCTCTTGAGTACCACACTGTATCACGAGTTGGCATTATGCAAGGAAAATAAGGTTAATAATGTACCCTGAGGCTGAAATGATGGAGCAATCCCTGGATATGCTCCCCTGGTGTTTTTCCACTGATGAGAATACACATAGGTTTTAATGAAATATTTCTGGATTTTCTCATGGTTGTTCTGTCTTACACAAGTTAAGTAAAGTACAACATATATTGTACCTTACTTAATTTATTTACAAGAATTAAAGAGGTAAATTGTATTATTTTCCAAATAAGTCATATGTCCAACTTAATTGTTCCAATTTCAGATTAATAGCAATGAGAGAAGAAACTACATACCTAAAAAGTCCTCCTTGATTTTTTTTTTTTTACCATTAACATGTATTAATTTTATGAAATCATAAAATCGTTAATTTATTTTAGTTTTTTTTAGGAGATGGCATTTCCCTCAGGTACATACCTGCAAACTACCCTCAAGATCTATTTGTGGACTGTGGGAAACAGGATTCATTCATTGTGTAGACATTTATATTTCAATATGATATCAACTAATATAGACTGGTAAATGAGACCCACACAACAATATGACTAAATATCCCCATTTCTTATAATATCAAGTACATAGTGAGATGTAAAGAGGATATCTGTAGTTATTTTGCAGATCTCCTTTCCCCCCCTAATATTATGGCTAGATATGTTGGGTAAGTACAATGTCCAAGATTATTTGAAATGTTTGCCCCATAAGAATAAAGAGTTGATCTATCACGAACAAGAAACCTACACCCAAAGAAGCAAAAGAAGTGCCATGCACTGTATATTTCTGGGCATGATCTGAGCAGCTGTAGATGAATGCCATTTGTATCTTCTCTTTCCAATTTACAAAATGAATGTTTCTGTAACAGTTTGTAGCTCTAACAAATGTTTGCATGTAATTCTTTAAGGTGCTGCAACCACATGGACTTTGAGATCCATTGAAAAGGCCCTGCCTACCAGCTTCTGGGCTTCATCCATTTTAGGTATTCCTTCACAAGGATAGTGGGTGGCAACTTGCCAACTCAAGTGCTCTTTTTATTTATTTATATTTGCATAATGGAGAACATAATGTAAATAAAACAAATGTACTCTGTGTGAGGTAAGGGTGTAGGTGGGGAAAATACTAGCAATTTATTTTATTTTCCTCTTTAGAGGAATGGAGTGGTGAGGCTTCTTTTATTTCTTCTATTTCATGATTCTATTTCTATTTCACAGCTGGATTGTGGATTGATGACTTCCTTCTTTACAGCACTGCAAGGTCTGTACAGTGACAGTGACCACTGAATTGACCTGAAACTTTTCAGAGGCTTTAAGAGGGGAAATCAGTTGCCATTGTGGAATAAAGCCAAGTAAATATTCAGTAGGGCAGATAATAAATATGTAGAAAGGAATTTGTGAGTTCCTAGGGATTCTTTCCTAATCATAATATCAAAATATGTGACATGGTTGGTCACATATAATGCAATATTGCACTGAGGTCCATGTGGAATCAAATTTGCATCACAGGATGCATATTTTGTTGCTTATCTTCCCTAATCTTAAATTAGGGTATGAACTGTTAAGTAGGAGGAGAAAAACATCAACATCAACATCATCATCATCATCATCAACAACAACAACAACAACAACAACAACAACAACAATAATAATAATAATAATAATAATAATAATAATAATAATAATAACAACAACAACAACAACAACAACAACAACATAAAGTTGGAAAGGACCTTGGCGGTCATCTAGTCCAAACCCCTGCTCAGGGAGGAAACCCTCGGGCCTAGACCATTTCAGACAAATGGTTGTCCAGTCTCTTCTTAAAAACTTTCACAGCTTCTGGAGGTAAGTTGTTCCACTGATTAATTGTCAGGAAGTTTCTCCTTAGTTCTAGGTTGCTTCTCTCTTTGGTTAGTTTCCATCCATTGCTTCTTGTCCTGCCTTCAGGTGCTTTGGAAAATAGCTTGATTCCCTCCTCTTTGTGGCAACCCCTGACCTTTGGCCCTTCTTTTTATATATGAGCATGTAGAAGCCAATTTTTAATTCGTTGAATAAAGCTGGATTTTGAATGTGAGATTACATTAACTTCACTTATTACATCTCCTTTAACTAAAAACAACACATTGTTGATTTCAACCATAGTTGAGTAATTATAACAGTCAGATGATTGAATTACTTTATGAAATAATCAAAACTGCAAAATTCTGGATGCCCCTTAGACATTTATTGTTTCTATTTCTTGCCATCAAGTGATTGTCCATATTTCTGCAATTCAGAAATTAGCTTTACTAATTTATTTATTTAAAAAGACAAAGCAAAAACAAACAACCTCCATCTCTCATAAAGGTCCCATTATTCCTACCTTTCTTGCCAAGTCAGAATCTCATTAGAGTAGTCTGTAAACTAATAATCAATTTCCTGTCCTAATGTTACCCCAATTCTATCTGCCTGCTTGAGTGCTTGATTACTATCTAAGCACAACTTTACCTTCATCTTTGTTTCTTTCCTAAGGTAAGATTCCTTTCCTGTCCATGACTACCCTTCTAGTCCAGGTGATGGTCATCTATCTGTCTCACACCCCGATTCCATTCCAGGTAGTCCTTGACTAATGACCACAATTGGGAACAGAATTCCCATTGCTAAACACAGCAGTGGTTGAATCATGACTGATTTTATGACCATTTTGCCACTGATGTTAAGTGAATCATTGCAGTTAAATAAATCACACAGTTGTTAAGCAAATCCAGCTTCCCTCATTGACTTTTCTTGTTGGAAGCCAGCTGGGAAGATCGCAAATGTGATTACATGCAGCAACCATAGCAAATACACACCAGTTGCCAAGCACCCAAATTTTGATCCTATGACTGGAGATGTTATGATGGTCATAAGTATGAGGACCAGTCATAAGTTACTGTTTTCAAACGATCACTAAATGAATGATTATAAGTCAAGGACTACCTATATAGCAAAAGATTCCAGGAGAGACCACATGCCAGTTGCTGTTTAATGCTCACAAACATCATCATTGTGGAAGGAATATTTCTGATTTAATCAGCCCTAGCTGCATTAAGTCTAATTCCATGTTTCTAGTACTTATTGGGCTATTGCAGATAGCTGACATATATACTGTGCCCTTCAGGGGTCCATTTTTACAGTCCTTTAGATCATTTAGATAATATAGCCTAGAAACTTTGATTCTTCCTAACTAAATTGTAATTAGAAAAAAAACAACTCCTTTTCTTGTTAAAGAAAATCACTGTGTTTTTTTAAATATCCTTAGTAGCAGATAAATACAGTATTTCAAATATTTTCTTAGTTCTCGGTGAAACCTAGGATGTCAATATTGATCTCTAGATTTTCTCCCAGACTTTTATTTGGATGTAAGGTCAGTTACTTAGTGCAAACAAAGCCATTTTGTTTTAGTTCTTACCAACACCAGTGCCTTTCTTTACAAAAGCTCTTAACTCAGCACTTCTGCTTCAGTGATTACATATCCTTCTGACAGGAGTGCTGTAGCACCTATTCCAGTGTAGACATCTTATTTCCTGCACCACTCAATCCTAAGAGCTGAATCAGAGAATTTAGGACACAGACAATTCGTACTTCAAAACTGTGTATTTCCTCCCAAAGGATTGCCCTCTTCAGTGATATATATGTGGGTCTGATCCATACTGTAAAGCAAACTTGGTAACTTTTAAGATGTGTGGACTTCAACTTCAAGTCACAGAAGTCCACACAACTTTTTTTTAATTTTTATTTTATTTTATTAAAGATTTTAAATACAATAGTAAAACCAAACACAAATTAAACATAGAAAAAGATAGAAAAAATAAAGAGTACAAAGAAAGAAACTAAAAATAAAAAATAAAAAGGAAAGAAGTAGAATAAAGAAAAAGAAAAGAAATATGTAAAGAAGTGATTTCCAGTCTTCATCACAACAAGTAAAAACAAATCTGATAACTGATCTCCCTTTATAAAATTACAAACATTTTTTTTTTCTTCCAACAACCCTTTCCTTCTATGTGCAAAACCATAAATCGTTAACTTTTTAAAACTGGTGTCAGCAAAATGTCTGTAAAAGATTACCAGAGCTTTTTAAAAAATGTTCTTATTTTAATCTTGATCAAACAAACCAACTTTTTATTCCTTTCTTTTACCTCTAAAAAGCTTGGTCTTCAATTCATTGAGCTATTGTACTTTTTTTTCCTATCACAAAGACTTCTCTTCAAGGCTTTCATGGATGATGTTTATAAATACAATGGAAAGTTATTATCCAGGCTATTGTCTTGGCTCATCTTTTTTATTTCTCTTTTGATTTTCAAAATGTTAACTAAGTCATTTTGTGTATCCAGTAAGAAGTCCTTATCAGAGATGTTCTCTTGGGTCTTCCTTATCTTGTAATCCACATTTTTTTCCTGTTATTTGTATTTCCAATTTGTCTATTTTGTAATTCACACTTTTTAGGCAGTATTTCTGATTCCACTATTTCTTTTTCAAGCAAAATCTATTTCACATATATCATTCTTCATTAGCATTTTTAGACACAGTCTATCCATAGAAACAGACATTTTTATTGATATTTACTGTCAATATTGTGGCTGCGAATTTCTCACCTCATTTTTTCAAAGATCTCCTTTATAGGAAAACATATATAAAGCAGAAGGAAAGCAAGAAGACATCAAGAAATGGATCCTTTTAACAAGGCCTTTACTTTCTCTCTATAGTTAGTGCCATTCTCTATACTGATTTCATCCTTATAGGACTATTATGTGCTCCCGCCACTAATAGCTAAAGATGCTTTAAATGTTGTTTACATGCATTTGAATGCAAATTACTTGATGTGCCTTTCCCAGGCTGATATGCAGGTTGAAACAAAGTTATCCATCAACTTGGTTTCATCCCCAAACATTACACTATAGTTCTTAGTGTTAGAAACTTGGACTTCAGTAAGGCATTTAATAAAGTAGAACACAACCTACTACTTGATAAGATAGAAAAATGTGGGGTAAACAGCATCACCATCAGATGGATTCGTAGCTGGCTGACTAGCTGTACTCAGCATGTGGTTCTCAATGGAACTGCATCTACATGGAGGGAAGTGTGTAGTGGGGTGCCCCAGGGCTCTGTTCTGGACCCAGTGCTGTTCAATATCTTCATCAATGATTTGGATGAGGGGATAGATGGGGAACTCATCAAATTTGTAGATGACACCAAGCTGGCAGGAATAGCCAACAATCCAAAAGACAGGCTTAAGATACAGAAGGATCTTGACAAACTTGAACATTGGGCGCTATCTAACAAAATGAAATTCAATGGTGAAAAAAGTAAGGTTCTACATTTAGGCAAGAAAAACCAAATGCACAGGTATAGTATAGGTGATACCTTGTTCAGTAGTAGTAACTGTGAGAGGGATCTCAGAGTCCTAGTGGACAATCACTTAAATATGAGCCAGCAGTGTGCTGCAGCTGCCAAAAAAGCTAACACAGCGCTAGGCTGCATTAACAGAGGGATAGAATCAAGATCACGTGAAGTGTTAATACCACTTTACAATGCCTTGGTAAGGCCACACTTAGAATACTGCAGTCAAACATATCCTTTATCGAACTGAAACAGAAGAATAGTGAAATGGACTTTAAATGTATCTTGGCATGAACAGGAGAACACGAGTCCATTTATAAATTTCACTTTCAGTCTTTGCAAAAAAAAATCTAGTCCAAATGAGTGAAGCATCAGAAGTCTTGTGATTTGTACTGCATAGCCCTGTGCAAGTTCTATTATAATCTTTTCCTCACAGCCTTTCATTGAGTAAAGGGCACTAATTTATTACACTTTCTAGCTCTTTCCTGGATTAACAGAAAACTAGTGAACTAGTGTAGCACAACCACATTTTCTCTACAAAAATGATCTATTCAGTTAAAATAAATTTGTTTTATTATATCCAAATAGCAAGGGTAGGAAATAGAATGATCTGGAAAAAGGTCACTTATTCTGCAGTTAGTGAAACAGGAAATCTTTGGTACTTTACTCATTACTCATATAAAATACAGTTCTGAATGCTTAAAACTTCAGAGATGAATTTTTTTAAAAAAATATTTCTTTCATTTGTTTGTTGTGGTTGCTTTTACTTGGATGATGAAAATAGAACAAAGCATTCCATGTTCAAACAGCAGTTATTCACTAGCCTTTACAGATATTCTCTGAATCTAATTGGATTTTAATGAAATGATATTTCTTTTGTGATAAGTACATAAAAATTATGCTTTTAATTAACATCACAAGGTATATGCTATAAATACCACCCTCAATTGAAATAATATTACTTTAATGTTAGTTTCATTATAAAAAGGATAGACATAATAAAAGCATAGCATGAAACTTGTGTAAACTGACTGGACAACAATTAGGGAAGAATTATTTTCTTGCCAGGGATAATTAATGTAACTGGTAAAGGTTGCCTATCTTCCACTGCAGGAATCTCAGAGTTACTACACTATGGGAAGTCAAGAGCAAAGTTCTTTAGTTGCTACAGAGTTGGCCCCAATTCACTGCTAATTGTATCCCCTAAACATGTACTTTTCTGGAAAAGCATTTTTTCTCTTATTCTTTCAATAAGATATAATAATGCTGTAAAATTGGACTCATGAGATTCCCAGATTGGGCTAACTTATATATTGAATGTGTGTTGGATATACTACCATACTGGTTAATTTATTTTTCATATTGACTTTCATTAAAATTATCAGTTTGGGGGAAAAATCCATATCATAAAATGTCAAAGAAAAAAAATTACAAGGTAAATCATAATATAATAGTTTGAAATAAATGATAAATAGGTTGGCTAAGATCTATAAAAGAAAGCCTGGTGAATGAACACCCATCACAGTTGGAGACCATATAATCTTTCTCTAGAGTGGTCTCTCTGCTGAGCAAAAGCCCTTCTATGGGCTGAATGCTGTTTTCTTCCTAGTTTGCATATCTGGTAGAGAAATCTCAGGGTTACTGAAGGCCTTTGACTGGCAGTGAGAGAACAGCTGAAGAGATCTCATACCACTCGGTTGGTCTGATGATTGTTCTTTTTATAGCAATACCATCTGCATTCTCACATGTGAAGCAGACAGCAGAATGTTGGGTAAGTTTTCTAGGGCATTTTACTGCCTGGAGGGGGGAAAAGCAACACAAAATGTGCCAACAATTTTTAAAGTCTCGCTTACTTACGGCACTTTCTAATGCATCGAGAGATGCAATCTGCTTCAAGAAAATTAAGAAATGAAAGCAAGAATTGCTATCTGATGGGGAGACTTTAACATTATTATAGACATAGTCAGAATCTTTTAAATAAATATTTTAAATGTTAATACCATCACAATAGGTGGTAGCAATTAGCTGACCAGGCTATTCTAAAAAAGAATTGCAAAGCAGGATTAGACTTGGTTAGCATTTGGGTAGAAACCCCTAGGACACCCCAGGGCTGTAGACAAGACTGGGAAGTAGAAAATACTGAAGGAGAAAGTAATGGCCAGCCACCTTGAATTGGGCTTTGAAACCTCCACCCATACATTTTTTTCTCCTATTACTTTTGTATTCATCCAATTTTGTGGGTTCCTTCCTAAAGTTTGGCATTTGGGTAAAAAGTTTTGTGGGTTCCTTCCTAAAGTTTGGCATTTGGGTAAAAAGTTAGTTATTAGAATATGACTTTTAGAGTCAGATACTTGATGTTCTAAAACTGGATATACATTTACATTCTATTTACTATACAACTCTGTTGATGATTGCATGTACAATGGGAAAATAGTACACATTGGATGGAGTGTTGGGCTGGATGAAGAAATCCAGATGTCAAAATCTGCTTAATGGGCAAATAAAGAATCATTTACTAAACTAACCTATCTTGCAATTTAAGTTCATAATCCCACAGTACACGGATGAAGGATGGAGACATTTAATAAAATTAACTTCCTAAATATTATGAGTTGCATCTGGAGCAACAGAAACCCTCCATTCTCTCTTTAACTATGTTATCAGCTGTCCAATAGACTGCATAATCCCAGGACTGCTGTATGATGCTTCCTTGGTTATATGATTATGTAGACATATTCTAGGGTGAAAATATATGAGCAACTTATTTCTACATTAGAGACTCTTTATTTTTCTTTTCTTTTTTCTCTTTAATAAAGGGTGGTAGGAACAAAAACTCTGGGAGTCAGAATGGCAGAACTTCCCACCCCATAATATCCAGATACCTTACAGACTACAACTTTTAATTCAATGGTACAAAAGCAGTGAGCTCTTTCCATACAACCACCTACCTAGCAGTCACTATCCTTCCTGCCTTTGCAACAATGCTTTCATTTAGCACTCACTTTGATTCCCATCATTTATTCATAGCAATGCACTTACCATTTAGACACTTTGCAGAATCATTATAGGAGCTTGGTATCAGCGCTATGGCATTTTATAAACCGCTGGGCCAGTGACACTGTTATTAAGAAAAGTGAGAGCTAATATATTTTTTTTACCCTGGAAGGGGAGTAGTAGGCTTGTGAAAGGTAAGATTCCTTCCTATTGAGAATGTCCAGCTGCTACCAATGCAAAGACTGAGATATGGTAAAAGTCTTGTATGAGTTATTGTTTATAGAATGATGCATTGTAAGGTGTAACTCGAGGCTATTATTTCAGCCTATGGGATAAACATTAAGGTAGAAGTTTTGTCTCTGATCAGGGTTGTTACCAAGATCAGAAACTATATTACAATAAATCCAACACACCTTATTGACATGTGTGTATCTACACACCACACACATACACACTCACACAGAGTCAGTCAGTCAGTCAGTCAGTCAGTCAGTCAGTCTGTCTGTCTGTCTGTCTGTCTGTCTGTCTGTCTATCTATCTATCTATCTATCTATCTATCTATCTATCTATCTATCATCTATTTCTATTCTTTCTTTCCTTCCTTCCTTCCTTCCTTCCTTCCTTCCTTCCTTCCTTCCTTCCTTCCTTCCTTCCTTCCTTCCTTCCTTCCTTCCTTCCTTCCTTCCTTCTCTTTCTCTTGTGCTCTATCATCTATGTATATAATCAAATATCTTCTTCTCTTTATTCCAAAGGCATTTCCAATATAACTTAAATAGACCTGAGATTGCAATCTGAGAAGGAAAAAAGTTAACTCGGCTTATCTAAAGCTTCTGGTTCATTACCTCACAAGGCTAAGCATTTGGATCTGCCGAAGTCCTGAGTCCTACTAGAGGCTTTCTTTCAACAACTTTTATTTAAAATTTATTTATTTATTTAAAATGTATTTATTTAACATGTGTTTAAAAGTAACTGGTGCAAAAAGTTGTCCCAAAATGCTGATTGGAGTTGAGAGTTTGTAATGGACTCCATTGAAAGGATGATTATTGTTACAGATTGTCATTCATCATTTGTAGCCATTGACTATCCAATGCAGGATGAAGGCCTCTTCCACATGTTTCAACCAATACGGTCCTGAGCTTTCTTTTGCCATTACATCTCTGCCATTTGCCATCTCCTTCTATGATCAAGACCTTGACGAGGCGAAAGGGCTTGTGTGGGTGAATGAAATTGTATCATCGGACATGTATATGTCCAGAAGAGTCTCCCAAGGCGAACAGGTCATGATAGATACTCAGACTAATACTGATCACATCTGCTAACCTGCATTGGACCAGTGTGGCAGATTATGGTCTATCCTTTCACTTGCCAATACAACCTCAAAAACAGCCTTCATTCCTCAGAGACCTAGGACAACTACCCATGGCAGTGGGAAGACCTGCCCAAAGGAAGAGGTGCTAAGAATTACAGATTGTATCTTCCTTGCTCAATCTGATCAGCCTCCAAAGCATTTCCCTAAAATTTACCCTGTGAGAAATTTAACAAGTGTTTACAGCAGGTTTGCGCTTTTTCTTAGTAGTGATATTTATCTGTGGAATGCTTGTACCTAGATCCTGAATGAATTCCAAAGGTCTGTCTGCTCAAGACTTTGAAGCCACAGAGTGGCCAATCATTGAGAGAGCTCATAATAGGAGATAAGGTGATAGTTGGTCTATGCAAGTGATTAAAATAGTATAGCATAACCATTTCCTTCATTTTATGTCTGAAAGATTTTCCTGATCAACTTTTTCTGTTGGAAACCATATGTTTGCAGCATTAAATTTCTTTTGGGGTCTGACCTTGACAACATAAAAATTCTATGGATGAGTCTGCCTCTTTAAAGAATTTAATTTTTTATACTTTTTTCACCTTTCTGGATATATTGGTTAGTGTTACATCAATATGCAGTTCCCCACCTTTTTTTACAGACCTGTACACAGCGCTAACTGTGGTGGATGTAAAAACTGTTTATGCATCTGTATTTAAAAATGTTTACAGATCTTTTTGATGATCTTTTAAAAGAATTATTACCCTTTGATTGCACTTCTTAAATTGGCTTTTTTTGTTAGTTTGATAATGTGTTTAAATAATTCATATGTTTGGGAACAGGAAGATAATATTTTGGTGTTTTAATATCACACATTCCTATTTTTTCTGCCTTAAATTCCTTTTAGGGAAACAAGGGAGGTTATACATTCAAATGAAATACATAAACTATCACTATTTTTTAAAAAAATAAATAGACTGCTCTGCTAGTCATCTATTCAGTGTATGAAATTACTTTCAGAGTTGGCACATTGAATAGATCATGACAAGAAGCCATCTCCATTTTCCAGAAAACAATATTTTGTGGCATGTGCATTATAGATTAAAAAATGCATTAAATACCTATGATGACTCATAAAAAACCCAAGCTACAATTGCATCATCGTGGCCAACATTTTGAAATTTTGACCATGCTCTGCAGACTTATTCTAAAGCTTTATGATCAGGTACAGGCTAAAACACTGCTACCTTTCAGAAACTCCAAATTTAGCCTCCCATTGTTACAACATGTACCTTGATAGTGCCAGTTGGAATAGAACATGGAAATTTATACCACTTTATAGTACTGAAATATGTACCGTCACTTTTCTTGGAGAAATATGTGACAGAGGGAGAATGACTTACACCTTTTATACTGCCCACTTCCTATTAAATCAAGCACTGAGTCAAAAATTCTGCAGAGGTAAGTTCATGCCTCAAGATGCTTTTCACCATCTGAAAATCCATGGATATTAAATCAATTGCATTTGATGATACAAATTAGCCTGGCAGAGTCAGCTGGTTTCTAGTCAGTTTTGACTGCTTGCAAATATACCTATCTTACTAGGTGTCAAAGTTTGCAGCTTTCCATCCTGAACTTGGGAAAGTTTGCTGACAGCCTGTTGCCACACTCACAGCTATTTTTATCTTAAAAGCTGATAGTAAATATTGAGTTCTTCAAGGAACCACTCCTTGGAACTCTTTAAGAAAAAAAAAATGCTCTAAATGATGCAATTTCAGGCTTTACATTTTATCAGATTTTTTCCACAGTTTGTCTTACTCCACACTTTGTTATGGCATAGTTAGCAACACTGCTTATCACGCCTTCACAAATTTGGCACATATCTCAGAGACAAGTCGTATGTTTAAGGCTGCAGCCTTAAAACCTCTTCTTTTTTTCCCCACAGTGTTCTTGAACATGTGTTGGTGTCAATAGATTATTACTGATGGCAAGGTCTTGGCATCCAGCTGGAGCTGCACAGTGTCAGCAGAGTTTGTCATGTCCATTGCGCTCTCAAAATGTTATGCTGTAAGACACTTTGATTTTAAAGTCTGGTTCCAGTAATCAGAGGCAATTGTCTCCCATGCTTCTCCTGGCAGTTCCTAAAACCATCTTGACGAAGTCTAGTCAGATTGCAGTAGTTTGGCAATCAGATTAAGTTGGCACTTAGTCTGGAATATGACCGCTATAGGAAGGAGGGTTTTTTTTTGGTAGACCAGATGGAAGATAAAGTCTGCTCTTAATTCACAAAATGAGGCAGTACAAGCAAGAGGGAAGGTAGGTGTATCTAACTAAAATCAGATTCCATCAGAATTCTCAAAATTGGCAACCCTAATATAGGAGAACCTTTAGGAATTGGAAAACTTTTCAGTTTATGCAGGAATAAGATGAAATAACTTAGCTTTACCTGATCAGTTTTCTAATTTATATGTGGAGTAAAATGAATCTTCAAATGCAGTTAGCCAGATCCTGCTCCATTATTGATTTAATTGATCTAGAGTCCCATGTATTATCCTGGTGATTTTTTTCCCTGTATTTTCATTCATGACATTTGGAAACATTTAGCAAATGAATGAATTATCTCCAGTGGGAAAATAAACTGGAATAGTATCAGCCAATGTCAAAATTCTGTCTTCTGTTCCTGAAGAATAAATGTGTATGTGTGTGAGAGAGTGTACACACCTACTTACATATGCCACACATGTGCACATATTCTGTATATACACTTGCATACATACATAAAATATATTGTACTCTGTATTTATGTACAGTTAAGTGAATTTTTATCTGGAGACAGAAGAATATATAATACTTAAAAGAGATGGATATTTTATTTCTTACTGGTCTCTTCAGTTTACTCATGGTTCTGTGTATATATTCTGCTGAAAGGATTCAGGTTTCATTCTAGCTCACTTAAGAAAGAAAAGGCCTCTAAAATACTTCTATATGCTTAACAAACTACTTTACTAGTAGCATCTTTATACAATGCCTTTGATATTTTTTTTAAAAAGTCATTTTATGATAAATGCCACTTGAAAAATTAGCAATCTTAAGAGAGAATTTTTTCTTCAAATTTCACTGTTTTCCAAAACTATGGTCTTCTCTTTGTAATTTCAAGATTTGTAGAAAGTCATAACCTTAAGATACAGTACTGAGATTCCATTAATTGCAAGTATTTCATAGTATACAGAAAGAAGAAAATCGGGGAAAGTAACAGTTACTTTTACAAGAGTTCTTTTGTAGATTTCCCTACTTTTTTTTTTTAATCAGCTCTCCTTGCCTTCTAAATTAGTTCTCGCTTTCTGGTACTGAAACTGTGGCTGATACAACTAATCCTTCTTTGGATGAACTATGATTTTGGAGCTCATGACATCCAGTTCTGGGGTCCCAGTTCAGCAAAACACTTTTTCACCTCAGGTCTTGAGCTGCTGAGAAAGATAAGTATCCACTTCTTGAGAGAAAGGTGGCATCTTTCACAGCCTCATAGCATTTGCCTTTTTGACGGTACAGATGGTGGCTGACAATAGACATTTCATAAAAGCAGCCCATCCTTCAGTGAACTTTTTATAGTGGAGTGATTTGAAAAATGCAATTAAAAAGAAAGAAAAGAAAATATTTGAGGATTAATTGGTAAAAAGAGCACCCTAATCTCCCTTCCTGTTCTGGCAATGTGATAGGAATATCCTGCTTTGGAAAAGAAATGGGCAAAAAGCCCATTGTGCATAAAAGAGCAGAAAAGCAAATGGTTTTGTGAAAAATGGCTTTTCTCCAGTTGCTAACTACTTCATTGGCAAAGGACATGCCCGAGTGAACAGTCACACACACATTGTGGGAAATCTTGGCAGAAGGGCTCAAGGTTTATTAATCAATAGCTAAGTGTGTAAACCGATTATAGCAACCTTTAGTCAGCACATAATCCTTAAACAGTAAAAGTTATTAAGGTCCCATTCTGTGTCAGAGCTGAGTCAAAGATTTGGACAACAAGATAGAGCCAACAAAAAGTTGTCTGCAAAAGAAGAGCAATCAAATATTATCTGTTTTGAAGAGAAGAATATGTCTGCACAAAACAGCTCCATATGGATGTCCATTACATTTTTGACTCACCAAATAGTATAATGAACATGAGCACCCTGCCCAACCCCACAGGAACTGAACCTCTTGTAGAAAATACAGCTTTGTATTTGATGCATCTTTGTGGTCAAAGTATGAAGGCAAACTACTGGGCAATTAGGACTATATAGATGGGTAATGCAATTGTGTAGAAATAAAAGAAAATGACATCTTGAAGGAGCTAATGAAATAAGAAAAAAATTAAAATAAGTATAGATTGACAATTGTGGCCTTCTACATAGCTACACATCCTGCCTGTTGCAGCTAATTGAAGTCTGATGGGAGTTTCACGAAAACTGGAGTGCTACAATTTGCCCACCTCTGCTTCATAGTCTGGCAAAGTTTGTTTGCACGAATAGCAATGGCCCACTAGGCTATAAAATAGAAGACCCGACAGTAGGAGGCCCAAATCTCACTTGATGGCTATCGGTGCTAAAGTCTGGCCAGAGAATTATATTGAAAAGATTAAGATTCATGACACTAAGCAAGTTCTCATTGGCTGCTATAATTATTCACTTTTTCATAACAGTAGTCATTAAGACCTAAAGAACTCATTCTCCTGCAATGCTCTCTTTGCTAATTTTCAGTTTAAATGGTATTGAGGATCTGAGGGCTACATCCTTCTTTCTGAATTGGAAATCTGCACTTCATCTTTGCAGGCTCGGGCTATTTGCTGATATTCTGCCTTAGTTATGTGCCCCTCTTTCCACTTTTTATACTTGTCCTTTTTGTCTTTAATTTATCAGAGAGTTCTTTATGCAGCCATGCTGGTTTCTTTTGAGAGCTGTTATTTTTCTTCTTCATTGGTATTATGCTAGACAGGGCTTTTATAATCTCACTTTTTAAAATTTCCCAAGTTGTTTGAGTTGTTTCTCCCTTGAGGATTCTCATCCATGGAATCCTTCCCAAGCTCTCTCTAAGTTTATTGAAATTAGCTCTCTTAAAGTCCAAGACTCTAGTTTGACTGTGTTCTATTGCTTGTGCTTGCATAATGTGGAATTCCAATATTGCATGATCACTTCCCCCCAAGGTTCCTGTGGCTTCAACACCTTCTATCATTTCATCTATGTTAGTAAGAATTAGGTCCAATATGGCTAATCCCCTAGTTCCTATCTCTACTTTTTGGCAAACAAAGTAGGTTTGTCAGGAATCTGTTTGATCTTCCATTTGGTGCAGAGTTTGTCTCCGAGTTGATGTCAGGATAATTAAAGTTTCCCATTACTATTGTGATATGCTTTCTACATACCTTAGTTAGCTGACTAGCAAAAAATTCATCTACTTCCTCTGTTTGGTTGGGTGGCCTATAGTATATACCTATGGCAATGTCATCCCCCCCCCTTTTATATTGACCCAAATGCATTCAAGACAGTTTTCATCATCATTGTGTTCTATTTCTGTAGGGATGTACAGTAGTTATTTTTTATATATAGAACAACTCCATCTCCTCTTTTATTTGGTCTGTTTCTTTTAAATAATTTAAATCCCTCTAGCTGTGTGTTCCATTTGTGAATTTCATCCCACCAAGTTCTGTAATGGCAATAATATCATATCTGCCCTCATTTACCTGAATTTCTAGTTCACCTTGTTTATTGCTCATACTCTGTGTATTGGTGTATAGATATTTGAGTCCTTTACGACTGACCCTGTGTTTACTTTCTACATAACCAGTGTGGTGCCTGAGTTCCCCTATTTTCTTACCATGTGTTTGATTAGTGCACTTGGTGTGGCACTCACTATTAAAAGCTTTGTTTTGCTTGACAGCTAGGTTGATATTCTTGTCAACACAGACCTCTGTTACATGCACTGATAACCCTATAATTTTTAGATTGCTGGAGACAGGAATGTTCTATATCAATTAACTCACTGTCCCCATTGTTCAGTTTAAATATTTCTCTAGAAAATCTGTGAATTTATTGCCAAGTAACTGCAAGCTGTCTCTTTCGTACACTTTTTCATTGGACCAGCTGCAGACATCGTGACTAATATAACCAAAGCTTTCCCCTTTACACCACTCCTTTAGCCACATATTGAATTCTGCTATACGCTTGCCTTTTCCATTTTGTTCCTTATACACTGGTAAAACCTCTGAAAAAGTAAGCCTACAGCCTATCCTGCTATGTTCCTGCCCCAAGCTCTGGAAATCTTTCTTCACAGAGAGTACATCTTTTGGGGACAGATTGTTAGTGCCAAGATGTACAATAGCATCCATATCACTGCAGTTCTTAAATTAGTAATATGGTTGTTAAGTGAATCTGGCTTCCCCATTGACTTTGCTTGTCAGAAGATCACAAAAGGGGATCACGTGACCCCAGGACACTGCAACCATCATAAATGTAAGTCAGTTGTCAAGCATCCAAATTTAAATCACATGACCATAGGTGTTAAGTCCGGAGAATAATGGCGCTTGAGACGAAGCATTTCTAACAAGTCTTTATTCTCTGCTTCCAATCTACGAACAACCCGAGCAGAGGCACGCAGGCCTCTATTTATACCTTCTAATCCCCGGGCAAATCCAACCAATCATAAGGCGGTCTTTTCCCGCCTTGCGCATGCGCGCAAGGCCGGCGCCACTCAGTCTGGTCCCGGGCAGCTTTTGCAAATGCCCGGGACTCTTGCAACGTCCCGAGCCTGCTTTCGCAGGCTCGGGACACAACACCCCTCCCCCCTAGATGAAATAATACTACGCCCACATGGACGCCATCATAGTGATGGTTATATAATTAACTGTTGAGTTAAAGTCACACAGTGTGTGTAAGATGTGGGACTGTTCCATCGTACAGAGACCCAATGGCCCCAACATCGTTTCCATAGAGTCAACCAGCCAGGACCTCTAGTTCAGTTATTGCAATTTACATGCTCACCTTACGTAATCTGCAAGGTATTTAGGAGGGCCTTTGACCCTGAGCGACCTTCTCGGACCTGGGGAACTTGTAGTGTTTTCCCCGTTGCTTCCCACACTAGGTGAATTGCCCTGTGGTTGTCTTGTGACTTCTGTTTGACTTTCCTGCCCGTCTCCTAGGCTTGAGAAGTCAGAACTCTGTTGATCGCTATACCTGGTTGACCTACCACCTATGGAGTTTTCCA
>NW_015386815.1:916137-917164 GCF_001527695.2 Protobothrops mucrosquamatus
GGGCCCAGCGTAATCTATATGTATTCTAGACCATGGGGTGTGTGTTTCCTCCCACCTGTGCACAGGGGCCTGGGGCATTTCAGGCCTGGACTGCTGGCATGCATGACACCCATGTACCTGGGCCTCGATGGCCCGATCAATGCCAGGCCACCACAGGTGGCTGCGCGCAAGCGCCTTCATCCTGACGATTCCAGGGTGGTCCTCATGTAATGAAATCAAGATTCTAGCCCTCAAGGAGGCCGGGATCACAACTCTCGATCCCCAAAGGAGGCAGCCATTGAAAGTGGACAACTCATGCCTCTTGACCCAAAAACGTTGAAAATCCTCCGCAGGGCACCTGTCAGGCCAACCTGACAGGACCCATGACTGCACGCGTTTGAGCGTGTGGTCAGTGGCAGTTTCAGCAGCCACATCCCTAGCATTGAGGGGACACTCAGGCAACTCCTGAATGGACAATATGTGTACAGCAGGAGCGGGATCAGGCTCCACAGTAGGCAATGGCAGCCTACTCAATGCATCTGCATGACCCATTTCCTTGCCAGGCTTGTGGACTAGTGAATAGTCATAAGCTGACAGGAAGATGGACCAACACGGCATACGAGGGGACAAGATGTGAGGTGTTTGTTTGGATGTAGTGAATAACCCCAGCAAAGGCTTGTGGTCAGTAAAGACCGTAAAGTGGCGGCCATAGATAAAGTCATGGAACTTTTTAATTCCAGCCACAAGAGCCAAAGCCTCCATATCAATTTGAGCATAGTTGCGCTCAGCAGCAGATAAAGTCCTAGAATAATAAGCCACAGGGACCTGAGTCCCATCAGCCATCAAATAGCTAAGTACAGCACCCACACCGTAGGGGGAGGCATCACAAGCCAGACACACTGGCAACTGCTCATTGAAATGAGCCAACACCGCATTGGATGTAAGCAAGGCTTTAACCTCATTGAAACTGGCCTCATGGACTTTGGTCCAGCGCCAACAAGCATTTTTGTCAAGAAGTCTGTGCAAAGGTTCTGCAATAGCAGCTTTA
>NW_015386815.1:919597-923124 GCF_001527695.2 Protobothrops mucrosquamatus
CTGTATAGACTGAATCCCACCTTCGTCGCCAGTGTTAAGTCCGGAGAATAATGGCGCTTGAGACGAAGCATTTCTAACAAGTCTTTATTCTCTGCTTCCAATCTACGAACAACCCGAGCAGAGGCACGCAGGCCTCTATTTATACCTTCTGATCCCCGGGCAAATCCAACCAATCATAAGGCGGTCTTTTCCCGCCTTGTGCATGCGCGCAAGGCCGGCGCCACTCAGTCTGGTCCCGGGCAGCTTTTGCAAATGCCCGGGACTCTTGCAACGTCCCGAACCTGCTTTTGCAGGCTCAGGACACAACAATAGGGATGCTGCAATGGTCATAAGTGTGAAAAATGGTCATGTTACTTTTTTCAGTGCTGTTGCAACTTTGAAAGATCACTAAATGAACTGATGTAAGTTGAAGACTACCTGTAATTAACTTGCTGAAATACAATGTATAAATACCTAGATATCGCATAAAAGATTAGGTAATTATTAAACAAGTAAGAAGAGCATCAGCTGTGACATAAGCTACAATAAAACTATAAAATGATATCAATCCATCCTTCTCAAGTACACTCTGGTCATGATATGAGACTACAATTACCACTATGATTGTTTATATTTAAACTAAAAATGAGGGGAGAGGGTGACCAATCTTTAGAATTTAGGACTTAATCCCAATCATATCCCCCAAAATAATCAATCAAACAAAGAGATAGGGAGTGGTGGGAAAGAAGAAAATCACAGATATAAAGCAGGATATGTAGGAAAGATATCCATGGTCAGCCATAAAGTACTCAGATAACTATACACTAACACTCAAAGTTTGGGGAACAAACAGGGTGAATTTGAAGTACAAGGAAATGAAGGCAGGTACGATATAGTTGCCATTATCAAAACTTAGTGGGATGAAATGTATGATTAGAATGTACTGCTAGAACTGTTCAAAAGAAACAGACCTAATAAAAGAGGTGGAGTTGCATTATATGTAAAAAAAAATCATTACACTTCTACATAAATGCATAAAACTAAGAATGAAAGCCTCCTTTAATGCGTATGGGTTAAAATAAAAGGAAAAAAGAATGATATTGCCATGTTGTTTACTACAGGCCACCCACCCAACCAGAATAAATAGATGAATCTTTTTCCTAAAATATGTCAGAAGTACCCCACAGTAGTAATGGGGAACTTTAACTACCCTGATATCAATCAATTAATCGATGATTGGTATAGGGTCTCCTGCTTGAGCAGGGGGTTAGACTAGAAGACCGCCAAGATTCCTTCCAGTTCTATTTCGATTGATTGAATGATTCATTCATTCATTGATTCTATGCCTCTGTTTATACAACCAAAGATTGTATTAGCTTTTTGGCTGCAGCTGCACACTGCCGACTCATGTTTAAGTGATTGTCCACTAGAACTCCAAGATCCCTCTCACAATTCCAGGATTTTTGAAAGATATGGTACAATGGTTCTCAGATCACATCTGACAACTCCTTCACAACTCTGGGATGTAATCCATGAGGTCCCGGTGATTTATATTCATCAAGATCAGATAGATGTTCTCTAACCATTTTCTTGCTTATTTTAATTTTTATTTCTAGTCTGTCTTTTACAGTTAAGTTTTTAGTAGGTTGGGCTATAGTTACTTTTTGTGCGGAGACTGATACAAAGAGTGAGTTAAGCAGTTCTGCTTTCTCTCTGCTGCCTGTTACATCCTTACCATCTTCTCTCTTAAGTGGACATACTGTTTCCTTGCCTTTTTTCTTGTTATTTATATGTTGAAGGAAACTTCATTATCTTTGACTTTTGTTTCAAGTCTTTGTTCATTCTGAGCCTTTGCTTTCCTGACTTCATCTTTGCAGATTCAGGCCATCTGCTCATACTCTGCCTTAGTTCTGTGTCCCTCTTTCCATTTTTGTACTTGTTCTTTTTTGTCTTTCAGTGTATCAGAGAGATCTTCATACAGCCAAGCTGGTTTCTTCTTGGATTTCTTGTTTTTCTTTTTCAGTGGTATTGTGCTGGACTGGGCTTTTGTGATCATATTTTTCAGAGTTTCCCATGCTTGAGTTGTTTTCTGCTTCGGGATTTGCATCCATGGAATTTTTCTTAGGCTCTCTCTGACTTTGTTAAAATCAGCTCTTTTAAAGTTTAAGATACTGGCTGGATTATATTCTATTGCTTGTGTTTGCATTATATTGAATGCTAACATGATGTGGTCACTCTCCCCCAAAGTTTCAGCAACTTAAACTCCCTCTATCACTACTTCTCTATTAGTAAGAATTTGATCTAGTATAGCTTTTCCTCTAGTTCTCTCACCTATCTTTTGGATGACAAAGTTGTCAGTTAGGTTGGTTAGGAATCCCACTTGCTGCAGAGTTTGCCTCCCAGTTGATATCAGAGCAGTTAAAGTTTCCCATTACTACTGTGGTATATTTCCTACATACATTTGTTATTGTTTAGCAAAAAGTTAAAACAAACTCTGTATCAAGTGAGAGATCAATCTCCTTACGAATCTAGCTGACAACTTTGTCATCCAAAAGGTAGAGGAGGGATCTAGAGAAAAAGCTATATTGGACTTAATTCTTACTAACAGAGTTGAAATGATATAGGGGATTGAAGCTGTAGGAACTTTGGGGGAGAGTGACCATGTTATATTAGAATTCAGTATAAAACAGACCCAAGCAATAGAACAAATCAAACTAGTGTCTTATACTTTAAAAGGGCCTGATTTCAACAAACGTAGCAAGAGCTTGGAAAGGATTCCATGTATGAAAATCTTAAAGGATAAAACAATACAAGAAGCTTGAGAAACTCTAAAGAATGTGATTATAAAAGCCCAGTCCACCACATTATTGCTGAAAAAAGAAAAATAGGTAATCTAAGAAGAAACCAGCATGGTTGCATAAAGAACTCTCTGATAAACTGAAAGACAAAAAGGACAAGTATAAAAATGGAAAGAAGAACACATAACTAAGGCAGAATACCTTAGCTCAGCTCTGCAATGATGACATCAGGAAATCTAAGGCTCAGAATGAACTAAGACTTGCAACAAATGTCAAATATTTAAAAACTTTCTTTTAACATGTAAAAAACAAGAAAAAGTCAAGGAAACAATTGGTTCATTAATGGGAGAAAATGGCAAAGAAATGATAAGCAGCAGGGAGAAAGCAGAGCTACTTAATTTATTTTTTGCATCTGTCTTTATGCAAAAGGAAAAAAATAGCACAACCTACCAAAAACAGAACTGTAAAAGACAGACAAGGAATACAAATTAAAATAGGGAAGAAAATGGGAAGATAACACCTGTCCACCCTAAATGAGTTCCAATCACCAGGACCAAATGGATTACATCCCAGAATTCTGAAGAAGCTGACAGATGTGATTTAAGAACCATTGAATCATATCTTTCAAAGATCCTGTAGCACCATGGAACTACAAGAGGATAGAAAAAGAGATGATGCAGCTCCCATCTTCAATAAAGGGGGAGAAATGGATCCAGAAAACTATAGACCAATGAGTCTGATTGTCAATAC
>NW_015386815.1:925743-929619 GCF_001527695.2 Protobothrops mucrosquamatus
ATTCCTCCCTCCTCCTTCACCCCCCCACCCTCTCCCCCCACCCTTTCTCCATCGCTACCCCCAGACATGGCTGGTCCTGACCTAAGGGGAACCTCCCCCCTCCCATCCACCCTGGTTCCCCCTAAAAATTTATTAAAACACCCCTGTAAAAACGTTCTCAACTTAGATAATTTAAATAATTTTTTGTCCGTGACCACTGGGTCAGACCAAAGCGACTGACCCAGATTGGATCCTGCAACATTATCCTGGGACATGTATATTTGTCTTCATTCATAGTATACTTGGATTTTAGTAAGGCATTTGTAGACCACAACCTACTTCTTAGTAAGTTAGAAAATATGGGATAGAAGTACTAATTAAGAAAATTATGTATTGCGCAGAATTAGATAGGATAACCAAAAGATTAAAAAATCAGGAAGAAACAGAATTTTATCAAATATGGAATAAATGTTATAGATAAAGGGGGAAAAATGGAGGTCACAGCAAAGAGATAAGTTAAGATAGAGACCAGAAATGTACAGTTGTATATAGATATATTATATGTAATTAATGTACAATATGGACTGAGATGTCAGTCAAAGACGATTTACCATGTTCAATGTTTTTAATCTTTTTTTCCCTTTGTACCCAAAAAAACTTTAAAAAAAAGAAAAGAAAATATGGGATAGACCACCAGATGAATTTGTAACTGGCTGACAAATCACTCTCAATGTGTAGTCCTTAATGGAACTACATCTACATGGAGAAAAGTAAGCAGTGGGATACCCCAAGTTTTTGTCTTAGGCCCAATACTCTTCATTATCTTCATAAAGAATTTAGATGAGGGAACAGAAGGAGAACTCATCAAATTTGCAATGGTACCAAGCTGGCAGGAACAGCCAAAACCCCAGAAGATAGGCTCAAGATCCAGAAGGATCTTGACAGACTTGAACACTGGGTCTTAGCTGACAAAATGAAATTCAATGATGAGAAAACTAAGGTTTTACATATATTCAAGAAACCCCAAATGTACAAGTATAGAATAGGTGGAAACTGGCTCAATAGCAGTAACTACAAGAGGAATCTTTGAGTCCTAGTGGACAATTATTTAAATATAAGCCAGCAGTGTGCTGCAGCAGCCAAAAAAGCCAATGCAATCCTAGTCTGCATTAATAGAGAGATAGAATCAAGATCATGTGAAGTGTTAGTACTGCTTTATAATGCCTTGGTAAAACTGGAATATTGGATCCAGTTTTAGTCACCACAATATGAAAAAGAAGTTGAGACTCTGAAAAGAGTGCAGAGAAGAGCAACAAAGATGATTAGGGGACTGGACACTAAAACCTGAAGAATGGTTGCAGGAAATGGGTATGTCTAGTTTAATGAAAAGAAAGACTAGCAGTGTTCCAGTATTTGACCGGCTGCCACAAAGAAGAGAGTCTTAACTTATTTTCCAAAGCTCCAGAAGACAGGGCAAGAAGCAATGGATGGAAACTAATCAAGGAAAGAAGCAACCTAGAACCAAGGAAGAATTTCCTGACAATGAGAACAATTAACCTGTGGAACAGCTTGCCTTCAAAAATTGTGGGTGCTCCATCACTGGAGGTTTTTAAGAAGAGATTGGATAGCCATTTGTCCAGAATGGTATAAAGTTCCTTCCAATTCTGCTATGAGGATCATGATGAAAGAGAGAGAGAGATGACAGATAGATATGCAAATAAGCAAGCAACAAGACTTTCTTGCAGGCCTATCATGCAAGTTCACCCATACCTAATAGTTATGAGATTGCTCTCCAAGCACAAGTGTTCAGTTGCACTATCTCTGTGCATCCACGTTAACATAAGCATTTATACAGTACTTTGCATATATCTTGCCTAATCTATTTGATGAGTTGCAAGAGTTGACTGAGGAAGCAACTCTCCGTAAAGAGGAGAAACAAATAAGAAAATAAGAGATATGATAAGCAACAAGCAATTCAGTAGGAACAGTTTTGAGGCCTTTGTATAGGATACAGCCTTTGAGACTTTAATGGGGGAATGAAAGAACAAGATTCATTGCTGGGAAGATATGGGAGGTTGTATCTATGAATACAAGAGGGGATTCAGATGTTCTCTGCAAAAGGAGAGAGAGAAAATGTATGCATTTGACAGATTATTATAATAAACAGATGCAAATGTGTTTCACCTTGACCCACTGGTTCATAAAGTTTTCTGTTTATTAAAATTAATGATATGGCAGAATTCATCATTTTCTACTACTATAGCCTGGGACAAATATTCCTGCCAGGAATAGGTAAGATGGTCTTTGATGTTCTACCGGTAGGAAGGAATCTCACGACCCAGCAGACTCAGGTGGTATAATAATCCATTCTTCCAGTTTGCTGAAAAGGACTAGAAAAAATAGTGTGTAAATGGTTGATATGAAAAATCTGGTTGGGGGGGGGTTGAATAAAGGATCTGGGTTGCACTTCACAAAAAGCAGGAAGAATGTCTTGGCCAAAGCATGACAAGCTTGGGAGCTTTAAACTCAGTGCTTTTTTTGTTAAAAAAAAAAAAAAAGGTGCCGGAACTCACACACATTATACAACCCGCCTTGCCTACCCTACAAGGTTCCATCCAAAAAAGGTGCCGGAACTCCGTTCTGGGCGTTCTATGACAAAAAAAGCCCTGTTTAAACTGAAATGCGTAGGGACTGGGATAAAATCCCTGAAATAAGAATTTGAGATAAACACTTGTGCACTGAAGAAAGGGAAAGCATTGTTGTAATTGAGCCTATTAAACCACTCTGTGAAACATCAGGAAGACCACTGGCTCATAAAGTTCACAGTCTTTTCCATCTACAGTATACTTAATTCTCAGAGTTTGGGAAATAAACATGATGCAACAAGTTCTTAATGCAGGAAAGCAAGTGAACCTGATAGTATCATTCTAACAACTGAAATGTTGCAATCAAACTATATTTTTTTCACACACACCAGCAGTAACAGGAATAAAGAGTTTCGTTGCATATCTTTCATCACCTACTCAGAAATCCAGGTGAGAAAACTTTATAAAAGTAAAGAGAGCATCTTAGATAAAATAAATGAAAAGATTAAATCAAATGCAATTTCATTATTGGTTTTTATCATACAGGGAAAAATGGAAATAGTAGATGTTTCAAACAGATATGAACAAATAGCAATGTGGACTTGATTCAGCCCTCTGTAGAGAGATATTCTTTGCTAAACATGGTTTTTCTGTGCTCTGTCTTCCTAATATTTTTTCTTGTTTAGGAGGCAAAGAAGGCACTAGGTTATGGACTATCCTTTACTTGATACTAGTAGGGAGTATTTACTTGATAAAGTTGAAGTAGCAGTAGTGTTGGGAAAAAAAGTGATTGTAATATTGGAATATTTTAAGTTTAGGGAAATTAAACTAAATTTCAATAAAATGATTTTTTTTAAAAACAAACTTAATTCACTGACAAGTAGGATTCCATGGCAAAAAAAGGTATCAGGAAAAGTAGGTCAGAATGGGTGAAAATTCCTGGAAAAGGGACACTGAAAGAATATTCACAAATATTTATGGATTGGAGGAAAAAATGGAGGTTAGCAATCATGTCTAATCTGGCAACCCAAACAACTCATTATCTAAACATATAAAGGACTTTATAGCATTCATTCCCATGCCCTTTTAACTGTAGCATGAAGATGAAGACCCAGGGGACTTCCGGTGGCAGGCGATTTCGCTGGTCGCAGCTGTTTGCTGCCTCCCGCCTGTTTTGCGTAAAAGCCGGTTTGACAGCCAGCATCTGCTGTCAAACGGCTTGATACCTTTCCCCTGGGCATAAGGGGATCGGTGAGCTGCCCGGGGTAGGAGTTGAGTTCCCGAGTCGTCCTATATGGACGATGTAGGTGAG
>NW_015386815.1:931159-973734 GCF_001527695.2 Protobothrops mucrosquamatus
GATGGATTGCTTAAGTTTAGAGTTTGGAGTTAGAGATATTAATATCTGTTTACTTGTAGTTGAATGTTAGCCTAGGTTTGGTTTGGGAAGTCTGGGGGGTAGGGGGATGGGATAAATCTTTGTGTAATACTTGTGATGTATTTTTTCGTTTATGATAAAAACAATAAAATTTTATATTGGAAAAAAAAAAAAAAAAAAAAAAGATGAAGACCCAGTTTGGTGTAGTGATTAAGGCACAAGGCCAGAAAGTAAAGACCATGAGTTCTAGTCCTGCCTTAGCTATAAAAGCCAGCTGGATGACCTTGAGCCAGTCACTATCTCTTACAGCATGGGTGTCAAACTCGCCACGTCACGTGACGTCTCGTGACATATCACAACTTTTTTGCATTGCCGGAGCTGTGGAGAACAACATGAAATGGGAAATAGCTTTGTGGACAGAACACTCTGTACAAGTGTATGCATTTAACAAGACTATCCATGAAATCCATCACTCTGAAGCCACATACTTTTATCTTGTGTCTACTTCGAAACTTTATTTAATTTTTTCCTAAACCCACAGAGATCTATAGTGGTTGATATCCATTGAGGAAGCAAACAGAACAATAAGGTCATTCGCTGATAGAGCCAACGGGAGCTCACTTTTTATCGATCCTTTTCTGTAGCTTATAAACCACTAAGGGCATAGAAAAGAAGAGTGGGAATTCTCAGTAGCCATGGAATGTTATTTTATCACAACATGAGTGATAGGCTTAGGTGTATTGTAAATCTTGGCTGCAGATGCTAAGCCCTTCTTTAGAAACTGGCTTATTCAGCCTCAGATATAGTTCTGCTAGACTTATTGCAGTCAAGAATAAAATTATATACAGTCAGAATTTGGTCTATATGTGTACACATAAATCAAAATTATGTAGAAGTATCCTGGCATTTTTCTATCATGTTTCCAAGTCAATAATCAGATGATTATTTAAGGCCATGGGAGACTATAGGTTTATTATATTTTTATTTATTTATTTGACTTGAACCCCGTTGAATCCTGTATGAATCCCAATGCTTGGCAATGTTGTATAAGAAAGACATCAATGGTAAATAATGGATAAAGCATCCACTATAAAAATTCAATAAAAATAAATATAAATCATCTATAGTAAAGACAAATCAATTTAAAAATCAAATAACTGGCAACATCTAATAAACATATCTCAGCCATACATGCAGCCTAGATGGCAACTGATCAATCTACAAATATTCTTTGGAATAGTTCAATTTTGAGCATCTTCCTGAATGAAATCAGGTAATTATTAGGTTGGACATAACATTTCTCTCAAGTCTGAGAGCAATTATTTTTCAATTGTAAGCTGCCCAGAGTTGTTGACAGAGATGGGCAGCTATATAAATAAAAAATAAAATAAAATAATAATAAAATTAAATTTAAAAATAAAATAAAAGTTTTTGTGTCTTCAACTTCATTTGCAAATAGAGATACTCCTTGCTTAATGACCATTTATTCAACAACCATTTGAAGTTATGGCAGTATTGAACAACTAATACTTATGTCTATAAAGCTATGGTCATTGCAGTGCATCCTTGATCATATGATCAAAATTATGTCATTTGACAGTCCACCTGCCCTTAGCATCAGAGGGGCACCATCTCTCCCCACTGACCTATCTCTCCACCCCACTGCCTTCTCTACCTTTCTGGCTGCCGTGCATGGCATGGCTAGCTGAGGATTTTTGAGAGTTCAAGTCCCTCCATCTTAAAGTTACCATTCTAAAAATATACAATATATATTATTACAGACACCTGCAGTGATACCCCAATGAAGAGTCTTAATATGGTAAATGAAATGTCAAATATCTGCTTACAATAACCAGTAAAGTTTTTCAGTATCCTTAGAAAGCCTAATTTTTCTTTTTTCATCTTTGCGATTTTGTTGAAACTGAGGAAATCTGCAGAAGAAATATATCTAGGGACATGAACACTTCATATGATTCTGTCTGATTTTTTTTTCAAATATTGCATTATATGCATGAGCTTTTGCCTAAAAATTGTTTTTTCTATCTATAACAAGGTATTTGATGTGGTAGATCAGACAATTATTCTCAGGAGCCAGACAGAAACTTTTAATTGCAGATCATGGAATTCTTCAAGGTCATACTAACAAAATTCAATTATTGAGAGGAAATGAAAGCCTGTTATAAGTGGAAGACACATATTCATTTTACTATCTTTTAAATGAAAGAAAAGCAGATACAGAATTTCATCCTCATTTCTATGATGATGTCATCAGAATTTACAATTTTCAGGCTGCAAAAATGTTATATATACCTGTAATAGAGCATCTATTTAAGGAAACAAGAAAATAAGGAGGGAAGAGTGTTTTGGCAGCTTAGTTTTTTCATACAAATTTATTTCAAGAATTATTCTTTGAGGCTGCATGATAGAAATCTGGAGAAAGAGGAATTGCAAAGGTAAAGTCATATCTCTTCTAATGAAAGCTATTTCTTAATCAAATAAGCATTCATTAAGATATTTTTAAATTGGTCACACATAATAATACTGTAATAAACAACTTGCAGTACTTTGTGTTAAAAGGGGGAAACATTATCAATATGTGGAGACATTTTTGTACTGTCCATTGAGAACTCTTATAGCAACTTTGTCTTTTCAGCTATCCTGGAAAAGATACAGTTGATACTAGAAAGATAAGTATGTATAGATTATTTCTTTATGTATGCAATGTATACCACTCAGTTCCAAAAAGATCTTACATGCATGTCCACACATTCAGCAAAATATTTCCCCCTGAATTGAAAATGCTGCAAAGTCCCATTATTAATTCCAAATCAGTATGTTCACTATACATGAATACATTGCAAGCAACTGTAGTCCTCATCAGAAATTAATGGGTAGAAATTTAGTATGACTTTATGGCCTAGAGGTATCTAAATATATGTATGAATAGGTCTAGTTCAATATGTTCTGTTGGTGAGATATTTCCTTACTATGCAACAAATTGCACACCCCATTTGGTATTCTCAATAATATTTTTTCCAGAACCTTCTCTACAAATCAGTGTACTGTATCAGGCATGTCTTAATTATTGATAACTTCTTCAGTGCTGCAACCTTTTTTCTTGTTTGACCCAGTATAAGAAATCAGACTTTTCTGACTGTAAGTTCTGTCACAATGTTAGAACTAAATCAAGAGATAGCAAGAAATTGGTTTAATGTTGTTTACACAAAGACCTCTTCTTTCTTGTACCAACCTTCAAGGGTCAAAGATGTCACAGAAAAAGGATGAAAATAATTACATGCTCATGGATACCTTTGTGTTTTATGATATCTTTTTTAGAATATGGGTCCAGTTCTATTCTCCAGTCCAAATTAATAGAGATTTTAGAAGGAACAAAAAGATAATACATGTCCCATTATGTAAAACAACTAGACAAATTCAACATAATTGCTCGGGCAAGAAGACTGGAGCAATTTCATTTAAAACAGTTTTGGTTAGGTAAATATATGCTACTTCAGATACAGATTCAGACCCTTAGAATAGTTCACATAAAACTTAATAAGAACTTTGTACATTAGTGAACAATGGATCACTATTAGTTGCATTTTCTCCTTTTATCTTATAGGAGATAATATCTCTAAGATGAAATACAGAGCTCTTAAATGAAGCACATTTGTCTTCAGAGAGACTACATCTGAAGATTGCCTACAACAAGAGCTATAGGATGACATGATTATGGAATACAGTCATTTAGCCAATCTAAAAAGATAGTTATCAAGAGATCTATGGTTCAGTGATCTCTTTCTCCTTTTGGTTTCCATGTTTCCTTTTTATGGTCCAGTGAATATCAGAAAAAATAGCTAAAGACTACACACAGAAACACATACAGTATTATATATAATAGAACCTGTTCCTAAAAATAAATGAATGCTAAGTTCTTCGCTCAAAAATTACTTCATTTTAAGTGTGTGCTATTCTTTTCACAATTCCTTTATTCTATAACTTGTAGCTTTCAATTATCAGAAAATATATTGAAGGACTATCTAATAAAAGAATTAACATTTCAGAGAGAAAAAGAATGGAGATTATTTGCCCTTTGATTTACATTTCAATTATGGCTCCCTTGTGATTGAAACATTACTATTTCTTCTAGATGATATCACATGGAGAAAAAATGTAATTAAGATATTTATGTTTTTTTTTAAATCAATAACTAGTTTTAGGGTATCTTGGAATATAATTCATAAGGAGCAGTAGCAAAAACGTAAGTTTATTTTTGCTCAAGAACTGTCAGCACCAGCTGTTTGCTCACCTGCCGCTATTTGCATCACTCTTGAGTCTTGCTGCTGATTAGAACTCCAGGTGGGTTTCTGACATAGAAGTTAGATTCTCATTAAACAACTACTGTATTTAGTGCCCTGCAAAAATCTACATGTTCAATGGATTTGTGGAAGGTTTCTTTGAACCTCTGCACCATAGCCCTGTTTGACTCTGGACCATTGGTCAGTAAGTCAGTTTATGTTAGCTTCTTCAGGAATGCGTTCTCATGAAGACTAAGCCATGTTATAATAATTAGGACTAAATATAATTCTTAAGAAATCATCATATTTTTAAAGAAAGCTGCTATTTGATATGTCAAAGGAAAATTCAAGGATTAAATATGTATTGGCAGCCCCACAACCCTAATCTAAATTTCCAATGCATCTGCTTGCTGAAGGTTAATTGATTTGAAATTAAGTGAATTAAAATCTCTTTAGATCATGAAAGGTGGAACATGCACCACAATCCAAAACTGAGAAACTTGTGTCACAAAGGAGTATCTAAAGCCACCTTTTATTACATGGATAAAGTTGGTAGTGTGGCTTAAAATGTAAATCAACAAATAAACATAGTTCCAACAACTGGAGTTCAGGAGGGAGTTACCAAAGACAAATACAAGATAATACATGTAACTCAGGAATGAACTATGGAGTCCTTGGGACTCTCTGAGCTTAGTTGTTTGCTTACAGATATTTCAACCAATTAAGTAACATAACCAGTGCTAGTGAGTCTTTCTTCCACAAGATGTATCATATTTATATTTATTTTTCCTTTCTTTATGCTGTATTGTGTGTGTTTATGTATTTGTGTGCCCTGGGAAAGATGGTGTGAACTGTGTACAATGCTTTTGGTCACATGACCCTGAAGGAGGAACCTTAGTATAGAATAGTTAGTAACATTAGGAGCACCTGCTTGACTTCCTTTTCCATCAGTATGCCTTGGGAAACATTCATTTTTCTCTGCAGCTCCCAGCTGGATCTGCTTCATTTTTTGTTATGTTTTTCATATTGTAGTTTCTTCTGTTGCATCACTTTGTATCCTATTCTGTTCCATTTTCTGAATGTTATCCTCTGACAGACAGACATTGAGTCTCATTATAGATTTTCCAACATTGCACTGAGTAAACTTTGTTAAAGCCAAACAATTTCATACTGGAGGTTTTGATTTTGGTTTTTATTTATGTATTAATAAAGACCATATCAGAACAGGTGTTTTCTACATAACCTCCTGCATCTTCAGTTCTAAGATTTAACAGAATAACATAGTTGGAAGGGACCTTGAAGGTCTTCTAGTCCAATCCCATACTCAAGCAGGAAACTATACCATTTTATACAAAAACCTCTAGTGTTGGAGCACCTACAACTTTTGGAGGCAAGTCATTCCACTGATTAATTGTTCTAACTGTCATGAAATTTCTCTTTAGTTCTAGATCAGTTTTCTCCTTGATTAGTTTCCATTCTTTGCTTCTTGTACTGCTTTCAGGTGCTTTGGAGAATAGATTGACCCTGTCTTCTTTGAACAAATCTAGAACTGTTTTTCCAGTACAAGTCAGGGAAGGGCCTTTGCTCAAGAACATAAGTTGTTCAAAGTTAAGGGAGACAACACTGAAAGGTCAGAAAAATAAGTTCATATGCAGCAGTTTCATTTACTTACCACTTTTTAATTTTAGAGGAAAAAGTAATGAGATCAAAAGAGGAGGTTTGAGTTGCCAGATATATGACTACCTGGGAAGAAAACTTTCAAACATTTCGTGCTCTCATTTCATCCCAGTTATTCTTAAAAAAAAACCCGCAAATTATTCACACTTTAATTATTAACACCATTTTATTGGAGAAAATGCCTAGTCAACTCCAGTTATTGTCTGTCTGAATATTAACCTAATAACTTCTAATGTGCTGTAACCACTCTTACCATTTTAAAATATAAGTAACATAGTACATGAGTGAATAAGAAATTTGCAGCAAATGTTCCTTGATTCCAATTAGGACTAGCAAAGTTGTTAGAAATGGTGGATTACCAACATCTGTTATATTCCTGCCCTGATTTTCATGAAAATTAAATCAATAGCATCAGCATTTAACTTCTGTAGTCAGTTCAACTCTAATTTGAATCTTCCTACATGAGAAAAAGGGAGAATTGAGAATTGAGGGCTAGCTTTCCAGCTAAGAAAACTTCTTTCATTCTCCAAAATGCAAACTCAGTTTAGTTTAGAATTTTTATTGCTTGAAGGAAGCTAAAGTTAAATCAATTCCTAATTACTATCATTAGATATATCAGAATATTTATATATAAAATATTTCACTTTAATACTAACTTTATATGTGTTGAATTATAATCTGTTTAAGTATATTTCTACATTGTGTATTTTTCTACTTTGTGTTTTGTGCATTCCTTATCATTCTTAACTTTCCACAATTTGCACAGTCCTTTCTGCAAAACTGCTCATTATTATATGATTTTTAGTTTGACTTTGACTTTGAAGGCAGGACAAGAAGCAACGGGTGGAAACTAAGCAAGGAGAGAAGCAACCTAGAACTAAGGAGAAACTTCCTGACAGTTAGAACAATTAACCAGTGGAACAACCTGCCTCCAGAAGCGGTGAATGCTCCAACACTGGAGGTTTTTAAGAAGAGACTGGACAGCCATTTGTCTGAAATGGTATAAGGTTTCCTGCCTGAGCAGGGGGTTGGACTAGATGACCTCCAAGGTCCCTTCCAACTTTACTATTATTATTATTATTATTATTATTATTATTATTATTATTATTATTATTATTATTATTATTATTATTATTATTATTATTATTATTATTATTATTATTATTATTAAATGCATATTAGAAATACAGTTTAATTTACCATGCAGGTTAATTTATGATTAGGGCATTTTACCTGTAGTTGTTTTTGGTTACTCACACCTTTCTGTCTCTTAGCATTAACATTTTGGAATAGAATAACATGAAAAAACCCTCTTCAAACAGGAAGTTAAGCCTACAATCAGCACATTATGAGCCTTCCCAACATCCTGAATGTTCTGTTTCTTGCGTTGGTAGGCATTGAAGAGGCAGGAGTAACAAACAGGTACTTCTTTATTTCAGGCTGAACAGAACTCAGAACAAAATGGCTCCGCCCCTTTTTATATATTCACCCTGGGGCATTGTCAGCCAATGAATGCAATGTATTTTCCCGCTCAAATGCATCCTAGTCAGCCCTTGCAGACAGCAAGTCTGGCCCAGCAGGCCACGTGGTTTGCTGACTGTTTCAGGGCAGCTTCCTGCACCTGTTCCCAATTAAGCTCAGTACATAACACTCCTCTCCTCCTGGTTCTTTAGCACATACGTACTATTTTACAATACTACATGCATTCCCACAATACACATTATAACCGTCAGTAATACACAACATTATAGGTCTTTCAAAACACAACATTAAAATACTTAGGGTTCCCATTACAAAGGAACATACATAAGCATCTCAATTGCAATTAAATACATAAGCATTTACACTTGCAATGACAGAAACCTCACATAGTCCCTTAAAAACTTGGGTGGGCCTTTGGCCTGCTCCGATCATCTCGGAGCTGCTGCAAGCGCCCAATCTGCAAGCATGCCTGCCAGGCTTGGCAGACCAGGACTTTGGGACCCATTCGATACGGATCATACGGATCCCAAAGGCTGGCCTTTTCCGGTAGACCCGAGCCTTTGTCCATTTGCCTTTGGCTGGCCTGTTCCAGTAGGCCCAAACCAGAGTTCCAAGGTGAGGTGGAATTACCCTGATCGGCATAAGAAGCCAGTTGGGAGCACTGTCCCATTGGCACAAAGCCTGAAGAAGGATCGGTGATATAAGCCAATTGAGCACAATGTCCCATGGACGCAGTGCCAGAGTCAGGAACTGCCTTGTTGGCAAAAAACCCGTTTGGTGAATGCAGTGTCCCACTTTCGCTGAGTGGCTAAGATTCATGATTGGGATCGTGGTCCTCCTCTCCCCTGAGAGCAGAGTAAGGAGTGGAAGGGTGGCTAGTTAACCTCCATCGCAGCTGGTCAATGTGCCTACGTAGCACACGACCATCCTCCAATGCCACTTCATAGGAAAGTGGCCCCATAACCTTGCAAACCACAGCTACCACCCATAGTTGCCCTGGTTCATAATTACATGCCCAAACCAGATCACCACTTTCAATTGCCTTGGTGCCCTTGGCTGTGACACCTGTGATGCAACCCAATTTGGGTGTAATCTATCCAACTTGGTGATAAGATGGTGACCCCAGTGGAGCTCAGCTGGGCTCTTGCCCGTGGATGGGCACAGTGTTGTACAGTGGCAGAGGAGAAAGTCTGCCAACCTGTAGTGCCAGTTTCCCTTGGTTATTCTTTTCAAGGCTTCTTTTGTGGTGCGAACCATATGTTCCACTTGAACATTTGAGGCAGGGTGAAACGGTGCCAAAGTAGCATGCCTAATCATATTTCCCCTTAAAAAGGACTGGAACTCCGATGAAGTAAACTGAGATCCATTATCAGAGACGATGACGTCTGGAAGCCCATGAGAGGCAAAAAGGTGGATAACTCATGCTTCCTTTTCCAGAAACTCTGGAAGTCAGTGCCAGGACACATGTCAGGCCATCCTGTGAGCACCCAATTCAATACACATGTTAGCGTGTTGTCAGTAGCTGTTTCTGCAGCTACATCCCCTGCATGGAGGGGAGACTCCAGCAAATCCTGGATGGACAGGATATGGTTGGCTGGTGCAGGATCTGGCTCTTCCTGCTTTAGAGGCAACCTACTAAGGCCGTCTGCATGGCCCATTTCTCAACCCGGTTTGTGAACCAGGCAGTAGTCATATGCAGAAAGAAATATTGACCATCTCAGCATTCTAGGAGAGATGATTTGGGGGGTCTGTTTGTGGATAGTGAACAACCCCAGGAGTGGCTTGTGGTCAGTGAAGACTGTAAAATGGCGGCCATACAAAAAGTCGTGAAACTTCTTAATGCCAGCCACAATGGCCAAAGCTTCCCTATCTATCTGCGCATAATTGCGCTCAGCAGAAGACAGAGTTCTGGAATAATATGCTACAGGGACTTATGTCCCATCAGGCCTGAGGTGGCTTAAAACATCCCCAATCCCGTAAGGGGATGCATCGCAAGCTATGCTAACTGGCAACTGCTCATTGAAATGAGCCAACACTGCATTAGAAGACAACAAGGCTTTGACCTCAGGAAAACTCCTCTCGTGGACATTTGTCCACTTTCATGGGGCCTGTTTGTCTAAGAGTCAGTGTAACAGCTCTGCCACTGTGGCCTTGTGGGGAGGAAAGCATGGTAGAAATTAAGGAGTCCCAGGAAGGCTTGAAGCTCTCCCTTCGTCTTGGGACTGGGTGCCTGCTGAATCGCTTTGAGCTTGGATTCAGCAGGATGGATGCCTTTGGCATCTATACGAAAACCCAAGAATTCTGTGGAAGTGACTCCAATTTTGCACTTCTCCTGTTTGAGCTTCAGCCCCACTTCGCGGAAACACCGCAAAAGGGCCCAGAGCCTGTCAGATAGGTTTTTGACTGATTCCCCTGCGATGAGGACATCATTGAAATATGGGCATATGCCCGGAATGTTGCGGAGCGTACATTCCATCATGCTTTGGAAAATGCCAGGAGCTACGTTCACCCCGAACTGTAGCCTTCGCACCTTGAAAGCTCCCCAGTGCATCACAATCATTTGGGTCTCTGCCGTGGCGTCATCCACCGGCAGTTGCTGATAGGCCTGAGCCAAATCTAATTTGGTGAAAATGTAGCCTCCTTGTAGAGACACCAGAATATGGCTCACAATGGGCACCGGATAGGAGTGCTGCTGTAACGCTTTGTTTAGCGTGCATTTATAGTCAGCACAAATGAGGACTTCTCCGTTGGCTTTAAGTGGCGTAACAATGGGGGTTTCCCATGAACTACTATCCACAGGTTCCAAAATGCCCTGCTGTAACAGTTTGTCCAACTCAGCATTGATCTTCTGCTTGAGAGCAAAAGGCACCTGACGAGGCTTAATCCTGATCGTTGCAACAGAGGGTCTAACCTAAGAGCGATTGGAGACCCTTTGTATGCCCCAAGCTCAGGGTTGAAAACATCAGCAAATTCTTTGCATACCTCCGAAAGGCTTGCTGATTGCAATCTGTTTAACCCAGTCACCTGAATTCCTAGCGCATTGAACCAATCGAGTCCAATCAGACTCGTGCGGTTGCCCTCGACAACTACGATGTCCAAGGGGCCCTCAAAATCCCTGAACTGCACCCTCAGTGTGGCCTCCCCCTTGACGCTGACTCGGGAATTCTGGAAGTCTGTTAGGATAAGATTTGACGGCCAGAGCTTAACTCTTTGGCCGCTTCTGCAACAGATTTGCTTAAGTGTTCATTGGGAGATTATGGACAGAGCTGAACCCATGTCCATCTCCATGTCTGAGGGAACCCCCTGCAGTTTGACTTCAAGATGAAGCTTTTTCTTCAATGGCCGGTGGGCACCTGTTCTAAATATGCTCCTTCTCGTCGTGCAAAAACCCACCCTGTTCTGACTGGGGACCCCAGTACCTTTCCGAGGCAACTCTTCTGATGTATGGTCTTTCTTGCGACCCAAACAGATGGCGATGTGGCCTTGCCGGCCACACGCCCAGCAAGTGGTGGAACGAAAATGATAGTTGGTACATTTATGGCAGCCTCCACACCCGAAACAACGAGAGAAGGGAACTGCCTTGTCAAAGTTTTTGTCTGCTTGCCTTTGAGGTCTTTGTTCCGGAGGCTGTTGCAACCGATCGACCTTGTTGTCCGACTTGGAGTCTTCAACCCTTTCAGCTTCCTCTTGATGGACCGTGTCTGAGCAAGGAGGGTTCTTAGAGAGCTGCAAGGCCTTAACAGCTCCACCTGCTGCTTCTTCAGCCGTCATCTCCCTTAGTGCATCTTGGAAGGAGTGATCCTTTGCTGAAGTTCTTGGCTCCTCAGACCACAAACTAGCCGGTCTTGTAGCTGTTCTTCCAGGTCCTTAAATTCACAAGGCCTTGTAGCTTGTCGCAGAGCAGCGATAAAATCCCCAGGATGCTGGTCCCGCTGTTCAAAAGCATGTCGCCAAGCTATGACCGACAGCTTCCGTTCAAAATGTTCTCTGAGCATTCTTTTCAGCTCCGTGTAAGCAATGGACTCCAAGGGTGCCAGAGCAACCAGGTTTTCTACAATATCAAAAGTTTCTTGACCGCAAACACACAGCAGCATTGCGGCCTTCAGTCCATCCTCCCAAACCTGGTTGACTCTCAGGTAATTCTCTCCACCCTAGCAACATAGGAGCTCCATCGTTCTGGATGCTTGACGTCGAATTCAGAAAGATGACCAATCTTCACCATGGTGGATCTTTGGTGGCCTTTTCAATGCCTCATGCTGTGCAGGCTTTCGAAGGGGTAACGGAGGTTGGAACGCCATACTTCTCAAAGGTTCTAGGCTTCCTGTGGTGAGTCAGCCCTTGAATTTGCGGCAGCACAATCCCACCTTCGTCGCCAATGTTCTGATTCTTGCATTGGTAGGCATTGAAGAGGCAGGAGTAACAAACAGGTACTTCTTTATTTCAGGCTGAACAGAACTCAGAACAAAATGGCTCCACCCCTTTTTATACATTCACCCTGGGGCATTGTCAGCCAATGAATGCAACGTATTTTCTCACTCAAATGCATCCTAGTCAGCCCTTGCAGACAGCAAGTCTGGCCCAGCAGGCCATGTGGTCTGCTAACTGTTTCAGGGCAGCTTCCTGCACCTGTTCCCAATTCAGCTCAGTACATAACACTGAATGCCCATGCCCAGTGAAACAGAGCTTTCTGAAAGGCCTGCAGGATTGGGTCAGTTTAATTTTGGGTGTCTATGGCATTCAAACCGGTCAGTCCTAGAAGAGATCAACCCCGATTGCTCTTTAGAAGGCCAGATCCTGAAGTTGAAACTCAAATACTTTGGCCACCTAATGAGAAGGAAGGACTCACTGCAGAAGGGCCTAATGCTGGGAAAGATTGAGGGCAATAGAAGAAGGGGACGACAGAGAATGAGGTGGCTGGATGGAGTCACTGAAGCAGTAGGCGTGAACTTAAATGGACTCCAGAAGATGATAGAGGACAGGAAGACCTGGATGAATGTTGTCCATGGGGTCGCGATGGGTCGGACACGACTTCGCAATTAACAACAACAAAATGGAGATTCTCAATCATCCTGATCATGGTTGACCCAAAGGTGCTTTTTTCAAAAAGGCAACTGGACTGTCTTGTTGTTTTTTTTTTAAATGTTTCATTTCTCATCCGAGAAGCTTCTTCGGTTCTTACTGTTAGAACTTCAGTTAGAACTGAAGAAGCTTCTTGGATGAGAAGCAAGATGTTTTCAAGGAAAAAACCAAGAAGGTCCAATTGTCTTTTGGAAAAAAAACATCTTTGAGTTTAACTTTGGATGGTATGGTATTCCAAATTGCAGGCACAAGATATTCTCTAATTAAAGGAACCTGGGACATGACCCTTCTGTCTGACCTGAAGAACAGTGGAAGACAACATAAAGATTTGGCCTTAGAATTTTATGCTCAACTAATGAATTCATATGGATCTAGCAAAACTTTGCCAGAGTTGAGGCAAAGAGCTCTTGACCACAGTAGCCAGAAAGATCTAAGCCTAATACCAGGCAGACATATTTCATTAACACTTTTCCTATGCCAATTATCTAACTAATTGTATGTCCAAATCTCAGGAGACTCCCAGTTAAATGTTCTGCTCCCTTCCTGGATTTTAAAACAGGAGCTACTATATCCCTGTCCTGTAGGATAGGGCTTTTCAACCTTTTCACAGATTGTACCACTTTTAGGACATGGCAATATATGAGTACCACCACTGCTTAACAAGATGTCAAAAACTTGATGACTAAAACAAGGGGGGATTTTGGGTTTTACTGATTAGATTCATTTGTTGTTATAGAAATGGCTAGTTTATAATATTATGGAAAAGTAAAAAGTTGAGGTTCAATGTTAATGCTTCCTTCTACTGCAACAGAGGAAGTCTGTTCTTTTTCCCTTCTCCCCCTCACTTTTTCTCCCTTTTTCCTCCCAACTGTGTCCTACTATTTGCTTTTGTATTTTTGTATTTTATTCTATAATCTAATAAAATATTACAAACTGTAGAAAAAAAGGAAAAAAGTACCAGTTTTAATTTCTTCGGTGGCTGTTCCTTTGCTGAATCACTTTCCCTTTGCACTGACAAATGATGAATTTATCCACGTTTATTAATATGCACCACTACCAACTAGCTCAGGGGTCTTCAAACTTGGCACTTTTAAGACTTGTGGACTTCAACTCCCAGAATTCCTCAGCCATCATGGCTGGTTGAGGAATTCTGGGAGTTGAAGTCCACAGGTTTAAAGTTGCTAGGTTTGTAGACCTGATCTAGCTGGTAGGCCCTTCTTCCTCTCTCCCTCTCCTCTTCTTCCTCCCTACCTTCTGAGCTCTCCTTCCACAGTGTAGTAAGAATGCACACACACACAATCCCTTCCCTGTACCCTTAAAGACATAGGAATCAAGTACAAAGCAAGAAAGACACACAAAAGCCTCCCAGAATAAAGAAACACATAAACTCAGGGATTTTTTTTCCTTTAAGCTGCCTCAGGTATATCACATGTCACAATGTTGCAACTCGAGACTGAAATGCTCTGGCAATTGCAAAAAGATTTAGCCTTAAATTAAGCCTGTTTACCTTCAAAGAAAATTTTCTAAAAGCCATAGACAGACTCAATTAAAGGGGGTAAAACTAATTACATTTGTTTAAAGTGATTAAACCTATGGAAGTCAACGCTTTGGACTCATTGCTAGCCTAAAATACACACTAAAATATTCCAGTAACCAAAATACACAAACTGCGCCTGTGTATGTAAATTATAAAACGCTGTAAAAACTGCACAAAAATCCTTATGGTAACCAATCAAGCTGCCAGCTGATCCAGAACTAAATAAACCCACCTCCTTTCTGACATGCTCATCTGCCAGTTTTTCATTTCATCAGCACTGATTGCATTCCCCTGGCTGGAGAAAATGAACTAGGGGATCTTTTCTTCCAGCAACAGCTGCTTCTTCTTCCCTGTCCCTGTTTCCTCCCTGCCTGCTGAGCTTTCCTTCCACAGCTTCTTCTCTGTCCCCTTCTCTTTCCCTGTTGTCTTTTTCCCCTTTCCTGCCCAAACCACCTCCTTTTATAGCCTCTCCTCTCCTCCCACCCCTTTTCTTCAGTTCACCTCCAGCTCTGCACTGCTTCCAGAAGTGTCAATCAGCTGGAGCCCTGCTGGCTCCTGGGGCTTCTGCCAAGCCCCAATAGTCCTGCAGCTGCAGTTGCCTCTCCCTCAGGCTTGGGTCACTTTGGCTCATTCCCCTCCCAAACTACACTTCTCTAGGACAGTCGCATACCACTTGCCACATGGCAAAGTATCACAGGTGGTATGCATACCACCAGTTGAAAAGCCCTGCTGTAGGAGAAATAGAATCAAATTCATACATGTTTCTGCACTGTCCTTTGCATATGGCTTGATGAGCTGAGCAATAGTGTCATATTAATCTATGGCTATAGTAACTAGAGAAGAATATTCTCCTTTTATTAGCAGACAAAAATCTGAAATCTCTAGAAAAATTTGCAAATCATGTTCAATCTCAGTTGCCCTCAGAAATTTAATAATGTGAGGAATTTCCTAAATTCACTGAGTTTATCATATACCAGTGATGGCAAACCTTTTAGAGGCCGAGTGCCCCAAAACTGCCCCCCACCCCCATCCCCACTCCTCCCTGCCCGCTGGATCACCCACCATCTCCACGGCCCGCCACAGATCACCCAGGCAGCCCAGCAGTGCCATGGTGGCCACCCCTCTGCCCATGCCCCGCACCATGATCTACATGCGATGGGGTGCAAGGGCGGAGTCTTGTCCCCGCTGCCAGGCTACCATGTCCTTGGTTGTGCTGCTTCATATGGGCTGTGCCTGGGGGCAACTCTCCTCCAGGGGGGCTGCTGGTGAGGGGGGGCCGTGGGAGGAGGCGGGGATGGAGCGACGGTGTGTGCCCACAGAGAGGGCTCTGAGTGCCACCTCTGGCACCCGTGCCATAGGTTCACCACCACTGTCATATACTGTATCATATACTTATCTGCATTGTCTGGTTGGTCCATGGTGAGAATGGGCCACCAACAATGAGTCCTTCTTTTTTGGAAAGCAAAATGGATGTCAACTCTACCAATCCTCACTCATGATCAAAGTGACTGTTGGTATGTTTTTCTGCTCTATTTCAGAAGTATACTTTATTATGTTATGTCACCTCGAATCTATTTCAAATAGTGCACTTCATTTAATTACTGAGTAAATCTAGCAGTTCATTGACTACTTTGTAGAAGCAGGAACAAGTGAATCCATAGTGCTCATGGTTCATAGAGGTACCCTTAACTAAGAATTCTGTACAATTTGAGAATTCTAAGGGTACCGTTAACTAAGACTTCTGTACAATTTGAGAATTCTAAAAGGCAGCAGGACAATAAGAAAATTGTATGTGTTCTTTGTGTATGTGTGTGTACGTAAACATAATAAGTATGAATGATTTTCATAGGTATACCAAAATCAGAATCAAAATAGAACTGGAGGTCGGGCTTCTGGTTTGCGATTGCAGCGTGGGCGGACGTGCGAAGGGAGTGCTCTCTCTGCTGTCCGGTTTTCCTTCATTGGGAGACCCTGAAAAGGGTCAAAAGTCACCCTGGAGGGGCGACCACCATGAGGAGGACCCTTGATAGATCGCGGAATGGCAGCAGCCCTTCTGTTTGATCCGAGGCAGCTACTTTGGACCGACGGAGAAAAGATCGGCCATCAACATGGCTGATCACTAAGCCGTACCAGCCGAAAGCCAAAATCACCACCAAGCACAATGAAAGCACTGCAGAGGAATTGGGTGAGGCCCTACCTTACCTTTCTTTTATCCCAACTACCTTCTTGTAAAAGCCTCTTGAAATTTCTTCCCCCCTCTTCACATCCGGCGTCTGCATACTCTGGGGGGAAAAAAGCTTTGAAAAGAAAAGAAAAACAACTAAACTAAACAACTAAATAACCGGACCTGCACCTTTTTGATATTGGGGGTCCCAAAAAGTTCCCATTTCTACGGGGACCTATCACTTTATTCATTTTATTTACTTCTTAACTTGAAATTTAAAAAAAAAAACGGATAAAAGCCTAATGTGAGTTTGGAAAAAGATACATGTGAGCGGAGACATCTTGTAGTGAAGCCTGAATAGCAAGTGAATTTTTTTGACTGTGAAAACTGCTTATTGCCTAGATTTGTCCTTGGTACTATCTAAAAAAGATAAGAATTTGAAAAAGCTAGGTGGTGAAAACAAAGGACTATCTGTAAACACCATAGAAATGGAGGAGTACTACCCACAACTTAACTATAAACTTATACTAGAAAAAATCCTTGAAGCTACTGAGCTAATGAATTCCAGACTGAAAGATAAAGGTGCCACCTTAAATTTACAAAATGAAGCCCAGATTGCAGCGGATGAACTTACAACCCAAAAAGCAACAGAAGAGGATCAAATTAATATTAAAGAGGATTTTGAAGAACACCAAGGACAATCTACTGAGAACTTTGACAGCCAAACCTTGACTTCAATTAAAGAATCTGCGACTCAAAAAGCAACAGAAACTGAAGAAAGCAACGTTAAGATGGAACAAGTGCAATACACTGAGAATCCAGATAACCTTGACAATCTAACAACAACTACAACATTGCACATGACTTTTTACTCAAGCCAGATGAAACTGGAAGAAGAAGATCAGACTGATCAGACTGAACTGATGACAAATACTCTAAACCTGTTCTGTCCCAGCCTACGTCTATCCTTGTTGCATCACAAGAACAAACCCCTCTTTAACAGTAGGCTGGGAAAACCAACCCTTTTTATTTAATTTACAGTTCAGATAATTTTCCCTCAAAACAAAAACAACAGAATACTGTTCCAATGGATAGTTAGTTCAAAAGCGAAACAGAGCAGGAGTTAAACAAGAAATAATTCACCTGTAACACAGACAGACCAAGATCCCTTGACACTGAAGTTCTTTGCAAACGGTTGCCTTCAGCAACCAGCCCTGCCCACACATTCCCTTTTTGTTACGCAGCCCCCAAGACGTGGCTTCTCACTGCTTCCTCCTCCTCCCCTGGAGTCGACCCATTGCCTCCCTCTGATTTACTCATGTGGCCTGCCTACATTTACAAGTGTCTCTGAGTTCTTCCAGGTGTGCTTCCTCTGAGTCTGACTCATCCTCCCAGCACAGCTGGCTTTCAGCTTGATCATGAGTGGAGGGGCCAGGTTCTTCCTCACTTCATAAGTCTCCTCTGACTCTGATGGCTCCCCAGGCCCTCCTTCTCCTCCTCTGATTCCCCGGACTCAACTGCCGGGATCACAGTCTGGCACGGAATCACAACAAAACCAAACATCGAGATTTGAACTATTAGGGCAACAATCCAATGATTGAAAAATTGATAACTGGATGGTCTCCCTTGATTCAAATAACAAGTGTAGGAATGAAGGGAGAGCCACTTGAGGATTTAGAGGCACTGGTATGGAAGCCGGTTTGACAAAAAAAAAGAAAGCTAGAGTTAGACTTTAAAAAAAATAGAATTTTTTCTTTTTGACTTATAACAGAAGAGCCTAAAATTTTACTTAATGGGCTAAGGAGATTCCAAAAAATATTAATTGATTTAATATTTAGGACTTAGATATATAAGGGAAATGAAAATTAGCCATTAGAATATAGTTTTCAATTATAATATGGAAGTCGGATATTTTATTACTAAGTGATGAGATACTAGGATGAGAAATAGAATATATTTCTGCAATAAAGTAAGAATGTATTTAAGTAAACAATATGTGTATTTTAGATATGACAATTATTTTGTAATGAAATAAGGGAAATTTGGGTCACCCGAAATCTGAATATTATGGATACTAAAGGCTAAATTGGAATACTGTTATTGAAAATGGGTAAAAATTAAAAACAGGACGTGGATATGTATAACTTAAAATATGTTGATAAGTATTTTAATTGATAGAGCTATAATCAGAAATGTATTAATTTGAATGTGATATAATAATTAACGGAAATAGAGAGGGAATCTTTGATGCTGTAACCTGAAATATGTATGAAAGAGCTTGTTATTGGACTATTGATTGCCCAATCACCATGCTGCTTCCTAAACACTTGGATGTAAAACTAAAAAACTAATAAAACTTGTTTTTTAAAAAAAAATAGAGCTGGAGGTCTTCTAGTCCAGCCCCCTGCTCAAGTAGGAGATTCTATACCATTGCAGACAAGTGATTGTGCAGTCTCTTCTTAAAAACCTCCAATGATGAAGCATCCACAACTTCTGATGACAAGCTTTTCCACTGGTTAACTGTCCTCACTGTTAAGAAGTTTCTCATTAATTCCAGGTTGCTTCTCTCCTTGATTAGTTTCCATCCATTGCAGTGGTTCTCAACCTTTTTAATGCCGCGACCCCAACCGGTCGTAAGTCGAGGACTAAACTGGTCGTAAGTCGAGGACTACCCAACCGGTCGTAAGTCGAGGACTTTCCCTGCCCGGGAGCGCCGCACATGCATGGTTCCACCCCCTGCGCCGGCCGAGGCGTAGCTGGCAAGCGGCAGAGATGGAGCAGGCCGACCACCAGCTGGCCCAGCCCAAGGGAGGTAAGGCACCCGCCGGAAAAGGGGGAAAAATGGCGGACAAAAAAAAATGGCAGACAAAAAAATGGCGGACAGCCTTGCTTGGTGACCCCCGTGAAATGGTCGATCGACCCCAAATAGGGTCCCGACCCACAGGTTGAGAACCACTGATCCATTGTTTCTTGTCCTGCCCTCTGATGCTTTGGAAAATAAACTGACTCCCTCCTTTTTGTGGCAGCCTCTCAAATACTGGAATACTGCTATCATGTCCCTCTTAGTCCTTCTTTTCTCTAGGCTAGCCAAACCCAAATCCTGCAACCATTCTTTATATGTTTTAGTTTCCAGGCCTTTAATTGTCTTACTTGCTCTTCTTTGCACTTTTTCCAAAGTCTCTACGTATTTTTTGTAATGTGGCAACCAAAACTGGATGCAGTATTCCAGGTGTGGCCTTACTAAGGCTTTATAAAGCAGTACTAATACTTCACGTGATTTTGATTCTGTGCCTCTGTTTATATAACCAAGAATTGCACTAGCTTTTTAAAAAGTTTTTATTGATTTTTTAATACAATTCAAAAGTACTTACTCAACAAACATGTTGTCTGAGTATATCATTCACTAATACAAATTGAATTCCTAATCCCTTATTCTTTTCTCCAGCCATTGATAAAATAAGTCCCAAGTTTGAAAATATTCTGTTTCTTCTTTTTCTTTCAACTTCAGAGTAAGTCTGTCCATTTCTGCACAATCTAGTATTTTTTTAATTATTTCTTCTTCTGGTGGTATTTCTTCATTTTTCCATTATTGTGCGAATATGTTACATGTTATCGCATGTAAAATCAAGTATTTATTTATTTAATTTATTATTTATTTATTTAATTTAACTTATATGCCGCCCTTCTCCCGACGGGACTCAGGGCGGCGCACAACATATTTAAAACAAAACATAAATACATTCCCCCCCCCAATAAAACCAAATTAAATCAAATTTTAAAGTTGTGTCTCTGTCAAATTGCTAAAAAATAAACCCCATATAAAATCCTCCCTAGGTCAGGTCCGCTTGCTGGAAGAGCCATGTCTTGAGGGCGCGACGGAAAGCAAGGAGATCCGGAATCATCCGGATCTCGGGGGGTAGTTCGTTCCAGAGGGTAGGGGCACCCACAGAGAAGGCCCTCNCCTCCCATTCAACCGTCTCAAGACCTGCTTCTGTCTCCTCCCCCTGGGCCGACCAGTCGGAGTCCAAGCCTTCTCGGATCCGCGCGACTTTGTCATGCAGATATTGAGCGAAATCCTCGGCCCTCCCCTCCAGGGGGTCCCCCCCCTCAGTTGAAGGAGGGAGCGGGTCACCCTGAAGAGGGCGGCCGGGCGACTATCTATTGTTCTCACTGTCAGGAAGTTTCTCCTTACTTCTAGGTTGCTTCTCTCCTTGATCAGTTTCCATCCATTACTTCTTGTCCTGCCTTCAGGTGCTTTGGAGAATAGCTTGACTCCCTCTTCTTTGGGGCAGCCCCTGAGATATTGGAAGACTGCTATCCTGTCCCCCCTCATCCTTCTCTTCATTAAACTAGACATACCCAATTCCAGCAACCGTTCCTTATATGTTTAGCCTCCAGTCCCCTAATCATCTTTGTTGCTCTATTAATCTTAAATCTCCCAGATCTCCCTCCAGCACTAACTGCTGGGCCAGACTGTCTACAATTCTAATATGCAGTAAGCAATGCGGTGCCCTCAAGATTACAATTCCATAATTCACGATCTTTGGCTGTCCTGCCTGAAGGACATGAGAGTTGTATTCCAAAACCTCTGAAGGACATCAGTTCACCTACTGCTTAATACTTTTGGGAGAGAGAAGGTCTCTTCCTATTCCATTGTTCTTTTCTCCTGAGACCTCTACTTTATCAAACCCCTTCTTGGACTTGCCTTCTTCACCCTTCCCTGTCGCACACAATATGTAGGTCACCTCCATTTTCATTCCAATGGCAGTGCTAACTGCAAATCCAGGGGGAAGGCTAGTCCCATTAAAGTGGAAAAGACCCACAAACGACTGAAGAAGAAGAAGAAAAAAGCACATCATTTCAGGGAAGTGATAACGCATAAGCAGGGATTGCCGAGTGTGCAAAACAAAAAAACAAAAATCAAGCCCCAAAGAATGTGTGATTCTGGCAAATCGGCTTGCCACTGCATTTCTGCAAATGTCACACGAGAAAGCCAGCATGCAGAGAGAGAAGATAACTTCGTAAAGCATTTCCCATGGTTACAGTTTCTAGGGAAACCACTTTCTTGAGATCTAAATATTCGCTGGCTGACTCACTCGGTCTCCCTTTTTTTTTTTCCAGCACGCAATGTATAGAGTGGGAATAAGCACATAAGAGAAACAAAGCGGTAGAGCTGCTTAGCGACCTGAATTTGAACAGAAAAAAATGTCATGTATGTATCCGTGTGCCCTTTTTTAGGAAGGGCACACGGACACATACATAGGAGGTGTCCAGAACCCCTTAAAGCAGCCGTCTCTTTTTTCCTGNAAAAGGGAGTCCGTGGCATAGAGGAGGGGGTGGTGTTTGATCCCCTTAGGTCTTTCAAACATAAGGCCAAACGGAGAAACCAGCCAGGCTGCAAGATGTAATCCGCGGGTCTTCCAACCGGGTCCTCTAGGCCGGGGCGGGCCAAGTCCAAATCCAGGCCCAAACCCAGGCCCTGCCAAGGCCCTGACCACTCCTCACCGGCTACGGTCGCTGGAAAGGCCGCAGAAATCATCGGAACTACTAAAGAGGCTCCAAAACCCCCGGAAGGTCTCCAAAAAGGCCTCCCGGCCATTGAAGACAGGCCGGCCAAAGAGGGCCTCGGACAGGCTGCCCAAACAGGCCGCGCGGCCATCCCCCAGAGCTGACACCACTAGGGGGCCGTCGAGGCTGTCCAAAAAGCCCTCCGAGGTCCCCGATCGCCGGGGAGGCTGCAAGCCGTCGTCGGAGAGGCCGCCTGAAGGGGCCGTCAAGCTTTTCTGGCATTATACCTAATAAAAAAGTTCAGGTTTAAAATCTACATGTTTTCCCAACGTCTTTTCCAGCCAAGTATGTATTTTTGTCCAATTACGTCTTTGCTTTAACACATATCCACCATACATGATAATATGTACCTGACTTGTGTTTACATTTCCAACATCTATCTGACATATTTTTAAACATTTTTGCTAGTTTTGCTGGAGGCAAGTGCCATCTATAAAACATTTTATATAAGTTTTCTTTGTAAGAGTTTGACATTGTCAATTTATAATTTATTTCCCATAGGTTTTGCCATTTCTGTAAATCTATATTGTATCCAAAATTATTTGCTCACATTATCATTATTTCTTTTACTTGTTCATTTTCCATTTTCAAATTCAAAAAAAGTTATACATTTTCTTAATTAGTTTCTCATCAGAGGTTAATAATATCTGATCAAACAAGGTCTGCTCCTTATAAAATCTGTATAGTTTAACATCTTTGTCATATCTCACTTGCATTTGTAAATATGCCTACCATGGTAAATCAATGTCCTGATTTTCCATCTCTTGTTTAGATTTTAAGTTCCCTTCAGAGTTTAGAATATCTTTATATATCCGTGTTTTCTCAAGACTGACTAAATTTGGATGTACAAATGCTTCCATTGTTGCAAGCCATCCTGGAATTTTCAAATATATTTTACATTTTATTTTTTCCCATGTTTCCCATTTCTAATATAGTGGTTTTGGAAATATCTATGAATTTTATTTTTCCCATACCATAAGAAAGCGTGCCAACTGAGTTGTAAGTTATGTCCCTCCAAATATAACATTTTATTTCCAAGAGTTATCCATTCTTTTACCCATGTTAGTACTGATGCTTGATAATATAAAACCCACTCTGGCAAGCCAAATCCTCCATTTTCCTTAGCTTCTTGTAACATTTTCAATTTAATTCTAGCTTTCTTTCCTTGCCAAATAAATTTTAAAATTAGAAAATTTAAGTCTTCAAAGAATTTTTTCTCCAGTTTTATAGGTACTGTTTGAAATAGAAACAATATTTTTGGTAATATATTCATTTTCACTGTAGCAATTCTTCTTAAGATCGACAGTTGCAAATTTTTCCATTTTTCCAGTCAAGTATTATTTGATTCAGTAGTTTTATATAGTTATCTTCCTGTATCACTGAACATCTAGCTGTCAGGTATATTCCCAAATATTTAACTTTTTTTACTATTTGTAATTCTATTTTTTCTAACACTTGTTTTTTTGTTGTTTATCTGTAAGTTTTTTCACTATCACTTTAGTTTTTTCTCTGTTTATCTTCAGTCCTGCTATTTCTCCAAATTGTTCTATCTTTTCCAATAATTTAGGAATCATCTCTAAAGGTTCCTCTAGGATGAATACCAAGTCATCTCCAAATGCTTGTGATTTATAAGTTTCACCTTTTATTTCTAGTCTTTTAATTTCTGGGCCTTGTCTAATATTTCTATTTAGGACTTCCAAAGTTAAAATAAATAACAATGAAGATAGTGGACATCCTTGTCTTGTGCCCTTTCTTATGTTGAAGTTCTCTGTGAAATCTCCATTTATAATCACTTTTGCTGTTTGTGATATATTGTTGTAATCATATTTATAAAATTTTGTCCAAAATCCATTATTTTTAGTTGTTGAGTCATAAATTGCCAGGAAACATTATCAAATGCCCTTTGAGCATCTAGAAATACTAATGCCAATTGTTTCCCTGGAAGCATTTCATAATATTCCAATATGTCCATTATAACTCTTAAATTATTTTTTATTTGTCTCTTTGGTAGAAATCCATTTTGATCTGGATGTATAAATTCAGTTAGAAATATTTTCAGTCTCTCCGCTATAATTGAAGTAAAGATTTTATAGTCCACATTTAGTAATGATATTGGTCTGTAATTTTTTTTATCTGTGTCAGGTTTGAATCCTCTTTTGGTATCAAAGTAATAGTTGCTTCTGTCTATGTGTTTGGGAGTTTAGCCTCCAATAAAAGTTCATTACACATATCTTTCAACGGTACACTTAATATATCTTGTAGACATTTGTATAACTCTGCCGGGAGCCCATCTGGCCCTGTTGTTTTTTTGTTTTTTTGTCTTCTTATAGCCTCTGTCAATTCCATCATTATTATTTTCTCATTTAACATAGTTTTAAAGTTTTCTGAAATTTTTGGTAAATTATTTTTTTCCATATATTGAATCATTTTCTCCCATGAAATTTCTTCTACTGTATATCATACAGCAGGCATGTCAAACTCGTGACGTCATGTGACGTCGCGCAACGTATCGGTCTGATTTTGCCATTGCCGGCAATGAGGTGGGCACGGCTTCCATGTGACGGGTCCGGCCTGCGGGCTGGCAGTTTGACCCCCTGTCATACAGTTTCTCCTAATATTCTTTGATTATCTTTTTATTACTTCATTTTTAAATTGTAAACAGCCTTTTTCATCTTTTTCAATTTTTTCTCCCTCTGTTTTTTAAGTTTGTAAGCTAGCCATCTTCCTGGTTTATTTACATTTTCAAAAAAGTTTTGTTTTGCTCTTTTAATGTGCTGTGCCAATTTTTCTGATTCTATTAAATTTAATTTATGTTTTATTATTTCCATTTGTCTTTTCAGTATTTTCTTTTGTGGATTTATTTGTAATTCTAATTCTAATTTTTTAAATTCTTTCCTTAGCAGTATATATTGTTGTCTTTTTTCTTTTCTTTTTTTACCATGTATGTTATAGCTATACCTTTAAAGTATGCTTTGGCTGTATACATTTTGTAATGTTGTATCTTCTTCTTCTTCTTTTTTAAAGTTCAATTTCTTTTGTTGCTAATTCTATAAATTTTTTCTCTTTTAATATGGATTGGTTCAAGGTCCATCTTACTTTTTTTTTATTCCTTTCCACGTCATTTTTAAAGGATTATGATCTGCCAAATGCTTAATTCTATCTCAATCTCCTGCATATTGGTTCTTAATTCAGGCATCATCCAAATCATGTCAATTCTGGACCAAGATTTATGGCTATTCAAATAAAACGTATATTGTAGTTTTTCTGTGTTAGTTTCTCTCCAAGTATCTTGTATACCAATTTCCTCTATCATATTGAAAAAAGTCTTAGGTAATCTTTTTTCCCCCTCGCTTTCCTGTTTTGCTACTTTTATAGTCTAATGTCTCATCTACTATTGCATTAAAATCCCCTAATCAGGCAAATGTTTTGATAATCCATTTCTGCTATTCTTCTATGAAGATTTTGATTTTTTTTCTTGTTTATTGTTTGGTGCATATCTGTTTTTGATGTAAAAGTGTTTCTACCATCACATTCTTCGTTTTTCATCTAAATAAATCATTTTAGAATCTATTGCCTCTTTAACGTATACAGCTACTCTTCTTTTTGTTGTTGTTGTTGTTGTGCTGATGCATAATAGAGTTTCTCACTTTTTGGGTATTCCAAAAATTTATAATATTGTTTTTTTGTATGTGTCTCTTCAGACAAATTATGTCAATATTTAATTTCTGCAATTTTTAAAAGATTCTATTCCTTTTTGATGGGGAATTCAGTCCATTTATATTCACTGAAAAATTCCATTTCCTTCTCCATTTTATTTACTTATATTTAGGTCTTGTCTCGTAGTCCTCTGCTTTCTTGCCATTCCCTCACCCTCTTGGTCTGGCTTTTCTTTCTCTTCTTCTATTTGTGTAATTGTTTCCTCTGTTGCTTGTTCTGTCTGTTTTTGGTCTTTTCTATCCTCTTGTTGATGTACTCTTTCATCCAGGAATGCTCTATTCCTTTCGTTGAAATCTTCTTCCTTCCAAACTGAATCCAATCAATATCTTGTATTGTTTCAGTTGATTAAGATCCCCTCTGGCATTAACATTCTTAAGTTTAGCTTTGTAGTCAAGAAGTGATATTGTTTTCGGGTGTCCCTTATTTTCTTAGGAACCATTGCTTTTCTCCACATTAAATTTAATGTTGTTGGATAGGGCCCATTGTTCAAATTTGTCAAGATCTTTTTGGATCCTGAGCTTGTGTTCTGGGGTATTGGATATTCCTGCCAGCTTAGTGTCATCTGCAAATTTGATGAGTTCCCCTTCTATTCCCTCATCTAAATAATTTATGAAAATATTGAAGAGTATTGGGCCTAAGACAGAACCTTGTGGTACTCCACTGCTTACTTTCCTCCATGTAGATGGAGCAATATTAAGGATTACTTGTTGAGTACAGTTTGTCAGCCAGTTAAAATCCATCTGGTGGTGATGCTGTCTATCCCACATTTTTCTAGCTTACTGAGAAGTAGATTGTGGTCTATTTCATCAAATGCCTTACTAAAATCCAAGCATACTATGTCCACAGCATTTCACTGGTCTATTAATTTAGTCACTTTGTCAAATAATGAAATAAGATTGGTTTGGCATGATCTGTTTTTAACAAACCCATGCTGGCTACTAGTTATAACTTTATTTGTTTCCAGATGTTCACAGTTTTTTATTATTTTTTCCAGTATCTTCCCAGGTATTGATGTTAGGCTGATTGGTCTGTAGTTTCTGGGTCTGTTATTTTTTTCCTTTCTTGAAGATGGGAACAACATCAACTCTTTTCCAGTCCTCTGGTAGTTCCCCAGTACTCCAAGATTTTTTCAAGATATGATACAATGGTTCTGAGATAACATCTGCCAGCTCCTTCAGAACTCTGGGATGTAATCCATCAGGTTCTGGTGATTTATATTCATCAAAATCAGACAGATATTCTCTTACCATTTTCTTGCTTATTTTAATTTTTATTTCTAGTTGTCTTTTACAGTTATGTTTTTGGTGGGTTGGGCTATAGTTTTCTTTTGTGTGAAGACTGATGCAAAAATGAGTTAAGCAGTTCTACTTTCTCTATACTGCCTGCTACTTCCTTGCCATATTCTCTCTTTATTTACAAACATTTAAATTTGCAAACATTTTATACTTTTAAAGTAAGAAATATTTCAGGACAGAAATGATGCTAATTACATTTATAAATCTTTGTCTAGTGTAGTATGTTGATTTCTTTTTTTAAAAAATCTTCATATCTGAGTAGAGGAAAAGAAACTTGCAGTATTCGAAACATCATAAGTATATTAGAGTTCGGAAAAAAACTAAGAAATTGTTTCTAGTTTTCTGTAAGAGCATTTTCACTCAGGTTCCAATTATTCCCACTGTGCTCTTATTAAGCATTTTAAGTACTAACTTTTCTGTGGACCAAGTTGATGAAGAATGAATAAACAGACCCCATTCCTCCATAGTTCCTGGGTCTAATTCTCATTAACAGGGAAGCTACATTAACTTGTTCTGGCAATGTAAAAGGGCCTTGAGGTGAGAATAAATGCAATTTGTACCCACTTTAAGGCACTTTTCCATTGCCAAAGTGGTGTCACGTTGTCTTAGTAGAAATGAACATTAGACCCACTTTGGAGCTTTTAATGTGATACTACTCATGTTTCAATATAGTGCATTTTCCTTTTTAGTAAAAATCAAGGTAATAAGGGTTTTGAAAGGAGGGCAAAGCATATGGCAAATAAAGTAATTTTCCTGCATGTCTGTGATAGTGCTATTCCCCATAACAGTCTGGAGTTTCCTTCATAATAGAAGTTGCTGAGGGCTTAGAATTCTAGAAAATATAAAATACCTATGGGACATATTCCAGTACTGTACATTAAATTTGAGGATTTTACATGTGATAAAGTATGTCAATGTTGCTTACAGGGAATTCCAGTGATACCTCAGCTTTCTTGGACTTATTATAAATCCTTTGTTGGAATTATTGCGGCTGGTTCAATAATTCAGATTAGCCCTCATGTTTATTAATGCTCTACATCTGTGCAAACAACATGTCAAGCAGAGAGTTTATTGTAATTGCCTGAGCAAACAGAACCTGAAAGAAGCAATTTCCAGTTACAATGTGCTATGACAAGTAATGAGGTAATTGGCATTCTGTCCTGATTACTTCCACCTTCCTTTTCATCAGGTCTATATTGTGTGTGATAGATAGTTTTATAAGAAATGAAGGTGTTTGATAATATGGGTTGCTGCTGCTTAAGGTTAGTGATTAAAGACAATCATCATTTTCTCACAGAGATCTTATTAGTTTTAACATTATTTATTCATATGTGAAAAACGTAGGCCTTAAACTGATCTAGCAGTGCTAGAGCACAGAGTTAACAATGTAAATGGGATGGCAGAATCAGGTCATGCCAAACAGGTTCTAGGTTCCAACCTGGAGCACAGGAGAAGTTATCAGTGATGAAATTTAGACAGAAGATTTAGGAAGGAAGTTGGATTAGAGAGGCTACAGTCTACCCCATGTTACCCAAATACACCCTTTCAACATGTTTAGCTCTCAATGGATTATAATATTTTCAGTCATTTGGCTTTCTGTCAAATCTCTCCCCCAGATGTCATCACTGTCCAAATAGTTTTACTTTTGCATATTGGAAGAAGCAAATTAGAAAGCAGGCAGGATAGGCCTCAGACATACATTTAAGTCTATGCTCCCATAATTCTATTTTGATTTATTGCAAGATGAATGTTTGCTTTTAAAAGAAATATGTATAAAATGTTGCATTGTGTATATTGCAATACACATTTTGTAAGTATAGCTGTATGTTCTCAAAAGTCAGTTTGAAATGTGCTTTGGTACTTTAAGATCAGAAAAATTTATTCACATTCAATAAGTTTACAATTGATAGACCACAAAGTTCTGATCAGCTCATTTATCCAAAAATGATAGATGAGGTCATTTTATTTTGTATTGGTCTTTTAAAACTCTAGATTCTCCCCCCCCTCCCTCCCTCCCTCCCTCCCTCTCTCTCTCTCTCTCTCTCTCTCTCTCTCTCTCACACACACACACACACACACACACACACACACCTTTTTGAGAAGTTGGGTAGGTTCAACTTTACTACTTTTGTAATCCCCTTTTTATTCTAAAGCATATTTTTACAACCTGTTGTTAGATGTCACATAGTACAACTCCCATCTGACCCTGGCTATTTGCTAAGCGAACTCAGATCATGAGTATTGCAATCCATGTTTCAGAAGGCCTCTGAAAGATTCCAATGTATCTGAAATCATTTCAAGCTGTGAAATAAACTTGTGATCTTATTAGAGAAGTAGGAATGTTTTGATGATGTGCTTATAAGAAAAGCATCTATAAGGAGCTACACTTGTGCGAATTCTATTAATCAACTCTTAGCTAAGTGTCATAGAAAAAAAGGACAATTCTCTATAGCAGGGGTGTCAAACTGCCGGCCCGTGGGCCGGTTTCATCATACCGGAGCCGCGCCCACCCCATTGCCGGCAATGGCAAAAAAGCTCCGATACGTCGTGCGACATCACGTGACGTTGCGAGTTTGCCATGTCTGCTCTATAGTCTCTCCCCCATCTCTGAGCTCATAGAGACATGCTCAGAAATCAAACAAGGAAAACTTTTGGATCAGAAGTAAGAGTGGGATCATTTCTCAGTTATTCTTAAATAGTTCACTATTCACATCAGTCAATTTGCTTTTTAAAGATAATAAGGCACTTGGCTGATGACAAGTGAAACTATTTAAGATCTGGTTAGGTGGGAAAAAACACTAATATTTTTTATACATTCCAACATACTAAGTTATGTCTGTATCTCCTAGTAATTGAGAAGAGTACATTCCCTAAGGGGTGTCAAACTTGCAACATCACTTGACGTGTCGTGACGTATCGTGACTTTTTCTCCATTGCTGGCAATGGGGTGGGTGCGGTTTTGGCATGATGCATCTGGCCCGTGGGCCGGTAGTTTGACACCCCTACCTAAGGAGAACTAATCTTTTTTTTTAAAAAAAACTAATTTCCATTCCAATTTCTTGGATTGGAAGAACCAGGCTGGATGTTATTCCATTTAGATGAACAAACCAACCCATCAATGAAAACAAAAATCTTTGTTTTTTACCCAGCAAAGGAACAGAGAAAGTATCTGGAATCTGGAAGTAATTATTGTGATATTACAACAAATTGTCCTATCTACCAGATGACCTTTTATAAACATTGCTTAAAATTTCCGCTAATGACTAGAAATATGTTATAGTGTGTTATAATCCTGCTTTGAATAAACAACATTTGATGTTTGATCTGAATATCTCCAACTATAATTTGGAAATGCTTTCTAATATTGAGGTCATATATGTCAGTCTTTCAAAACAAAGATCTCCAGATACTTAATGCTAATTCAGCTTTCTGGCAGAGATTTGTCAGAGGATTTCCAGAAATGACTTGACTAGATTAGAACTACATTTGCAGACATGAACGAAGCTTTACACAGAACTGTTGATGTCAGATACTATACAATAACTCTAACCTAGCCAAGTCATTTCTGAAATCTTTTTACATAAATATACTCTTTCATTCTCAAGTGCTTAAGTTTAAGCTTTGTTATTTCATTCTTCTGAAATAATGCATACTTAGTGGCCTTGGACAGTTTACATAATGCTCCTCTCTAGGCTGAGAACTACTATTCCTGCCTCATGAAACACATCCCTTAAATATAGGCTAATGATCCAACTTCATGTAAGGTGCTTGACTGGACAATTCATTTAAAGGAAATGGTATAAAACCAGTGTGTGTGAAGCAATGTGTGATTTTTTTAAAAAAAGTGTATTTACAAAACATTGATATGAGTAACTATAATGCATAGAATAATTACCTCTGGTGGTTCTCTGTGAAAATGTTAATAGTAATAGTAATTTTTATAAAATATACACATTTCCTACAGAAAGTCCTGGCTTTGCTTGAGCACACATGACCAGGGTTCATGAGCTTTTTAGTGAGAGTCATCATATTTGTTGCTGACAATGCTTTTTTTCTAAAAAAAAAAAAAAAAAAAAAAGTCACACACGTCATACAATCCACCTTGCCTACCCTATAAGGTCCCATCCAAAAAAGGTGCCGGAACTCTGTTCTGGGCATTCTATGAGAAAAAAAGCCCTGGTTGTTGAGAGGACCCTATGTGAAGCTGTTGCCCAACAATTATCTCGATAGTCAAAGGAGAATAATGCAAAAAAGTAGACTTATGAAAAATGCTCCTCTGATTTCCGCTGGAGATGATGTTGTTTCTGTCTCTTAAAAAAAAAAAAATCTCCCTCTTTAAAAAAAAAAAGGAAAGATGTTGAACTGTGGAACCACATCCCATTTAGATGTAGGTTTATGATAATTATGAATTTCAAGGCAGGACAAGGCCTTTTAAATTCAAAGAGTAGCTGGCAGTTGTGGTCAGGAAAGCTTTTGCATACTGTAAATACATCTTGTATGGCAAGAGCACTCTTTTCCACATCTATGCTCAAAATCATGCATGTCTTAGTACCCTCCTGATTGGATGCTTGCAATATGGGCTTCCCTAGAAGAGCATTCAAAAACTTCAGCTGACCAGGAATGCATCATTACACAGTAGTAAGTGCATCATAGTATGCTCATGTAACATCACCATTGCATGAACTGTACTGGCTCCAAATAGGGTTCTTTGGTATAATTTAAAGTATTGGTCTTCGTCTTTAAAGTCCTTTATGGCATGGGGCCAGGTTATCTGTGGGACCACCTATCCCTGATGGCTTCTGCTTTTCCTACTAGATCTGTCAGGATGGGTTTGCTCCAGTCCTCTTGATGAAAGTGTCACCTCAGAAGCATAATTTCTCTATCATGGCATCTACCTTAGGACATCCTTCTCTCAAAGATATTGATGTGCCCAACTCTGCTGGTCTTTAAGAAAGCAATAAAGACCTGGAGGACTATATTGTCTTGCATAACATTGTTCAAAACTCAACACATTTTTAGCGAGGCGTCTCTGCAGAGATTTTTACAGACCTATTGCTTATATATTTGTGATACTTACCCAAATTTGTATTTCTGGTTTTCATTCCAATGCGGCAATACCATTTTAATAGAATCAGACTTTTATTTTATTGCTTGTTTAGGTGAGCAGAATAATGAGTTTGTCTAATGTAAATACTTTTTCTGAAAGTATTTTTCTTACCTTCCTCATAGCTAATGTACAAGCAGCTAATTTTAAAAAATTCTACTTAATGTTTAAGTGTTAAATACAAATTACTAGAAAATCAGACAGATTATTTTTACAGGAAACTCTTATTGCTGGGCAAATGTAACATAGCATATGCTTATATTCAGCATATGCTAATATGCTTAACATAATTTTGATATTTTTCCAAAAATTGCTTAGAGCAAGGATTTTTTTTTCATTTTTCTCTTTTTTTAAACACTGAAAAGAAGGGCTTCTCCCTGTATATCACAAAGTTTATTTGTCTGGGATTTGTTTTGCTTTGCTTGGTGTTGCGTCACTTCACATCCAGTGGTAAGCTGGTTGGACAGTTCTCATAAATACTGGTGTCAGTTTTATATTTTGGAGACCAATCCTTTGGAAAACAGGGAGATGATTGATCAGAGCTTTCAGGAAGGAAGGAAGAGACCATGTCAACATATCAATTCATTCCTGGAAATATGTGAGAACCCAGCAGAAACAGAGCTATACCTGAACTACTGTAAAATTCTATGTATATCTCCTGGGATTCAGTCTTTTTTATTATCAAAAGCAGTCAGCATTTTCTCGGTTGGTACGAAGGCTAAGGCTTGTAGGTAATGGAGCTTCAAATTGAATTCTGGATTTAATCCATGCCAAGTTGCCAATCCACTCTTTGTATCCTTTGCCAATAGCTTTGGCTCAAATGAAAGAAACAAGCTTTGTTCTAAACTAGTGCAAATGCCATGGCTGCTGTGACTATAGCTTGTTCAAAGTCAGTGATCGTATATGAGCCTTAAGTAGTGCTGTGCAGAACTTGGTAGATTTAATTTATAGTTCAGTGAAACTTTCACTGGCTCCTCTTGTATGTCTTTGGATTAGGGGAACAAAAAAAATCAGTAATGCTAGGTAAGTCATATGGATGCTCCAGTAAGCACATTTTAATTTGGGCATTCATATTAAATGTAGCAGTTTAAATGCAGCTAAATATAACACTCAAAAATATTAATTTTACTACATAATAACCTGCTTTCATTGTTTATGGTAAACTTTTGTTTACTAGGAAGTGGTTCCTTCTTTTTTTGCCCTGCCAATGTTAGCTGATATATTAAATATGATTATATGTGACATTATTGTAGAAGGAATGTGCATGAAAGGGGAAAAAAGAACTTGAAATAAACCAGTTCTATTTGGAACATTCCATTCCATGGAATAAAATTCAAAATGCTTTAGACATTCCTCTATTAGGAACAAAGAGAATTCCAAACAAGTTCCTTACTCCTTCATGTTTTCTCTAAACTTTACAAATAATGATAGTTCATGCTAAAAATCACAAGCTCCCACTTATGGGCCAATCAGGCAAGAGAATTATTTTTAAAATATGAAAAGTCCCGTAGTGAACAATTTAAATAACAAGTATACGCTATTTTGTATAAATAGGCATAGAACTGATCCACTGAAGAAGCAACAACAATAGTTTTACTTTAACCCAGTTTATAAACTGTATAACAATCATACACACTTTTATGGTTACTGGATTGAGGCTTTATTTTATGGAACCTTTCCTCAAAGCTCAACAATCAAAGCAACACAGAATTACATTTGTAAAGATCAATAACCACATCATATTTCAGAACTTCAACAATCAAAACTTCACATCAGAGCATTACTATTTGCACCCTGTTCATCTGGCCTTTTGTTTGAAAAAATGAATAAAGGTAAGCTTATTCTTTGTGTAAGGACAACAACATTACAACTCATGAATTCTAATAAATAATTTGAAAACTGCAGCAAAGTCATCAGTGTGTTTAGTTGACTGCAGGAAAAGTCACTGGTGTGTGTTTAGTGGACTCTCTTGTGCTCATCACTCTGCTTGTCCCAGATAGCACCAGAGAATATCAGCAAGAATGGGATTTGAGCTCTGATATTAGACAAGTTCATTCTGCAGATATTTTTAATGCAAATCAGTTACAGGATATCTAAATACTGAAATACTGTGAAGCAAAATACTGTATTTTGTTTATTAAAATCAGGTGATTTTGTTTTGAACTTAGAACATTATAAATGAACAATCTAGGAGTGAATGTTTTACATACCCAGATACTTTATTTATTAGTGTGATGTTATTGTGGTCAAATATACCATTATGACATAGTAGACAACATTGTCATGCAGTTCTATAATCCATGCTGGCTGGGGAGTTCTGGGAATTGAAGTTCACAAGTCTTAAAGCTGCCAAGGTTGAGAACCACTGGTAGAATCAGTAGGAATAAATCAGGAATTATCCCCCAGACTGTTAAGATTACAGGTATGTAAGGAGCATTGGGAAAGCTCTACATCGACCCTGGTTTTTTTTTTTCAAAGCAACCAATAGGGATAGATTCTACTTCTATTGTTTAAGTTCTTTTTTTCTGTGTTTGGCTCTGTGTCTTTGCACTAGTTGCTCTGAAATGTCAGAAGTAGAATGAAAGAGATTCAAACTAGTTTTCTAAGGTATCAAGGCTCATATTTATCTGAGCCCTTTGCTCTGACAAATGCATTGACTCATTATTTTTAAAGGCAACATTTCCTAACCAGCATGAAATTTGTAGTTCAACATATCTAGATGATTCTGGATTAAGTAAAATTGAAGGAATGCATATAATTTGCATTCCTTAAATGGCTCCCCCCTCCTTGTAAAAATCAGTGTGATGATAAAACGTAGGGAAACCATACATGTATTGAGGAATATTTTAATTTGATAATAGTGCCATTCCATCAACAAACATATTTCTTTCAATATAGTAGGAGTTCACATATCTGAAACTCCCTGACACCCACAATAAAGTGTAAATTATAAGGGTGTGGGCTTATCAAACATGAAACCAAAATTTATGGATTTGGCCAGCACACATATATAGCCAAAACATGTCTGAAAAAATAATTAAAAAGTCATTTGAAAAGAGGGAATTTATTATCCTCAGTGTCATGGATTCAAAATCTAAGTAAATGAAACAATATTTAACCGTTTCTCATTGAAAGGTAGTACAGAGTTCATCATCACCATATTACATATATTCATAATAACATAGGAATCTTGAATTATGACAAGGAAGGTGGGATCAAAACAAGATGCTGTTGAGAAACAAAAAAAGGCAGTTGCAGGCTTCAAAAAAAAAAGAATAACAAGATTTTTAGAACTAGATAAACTAGTTCAGAAAAAATATATATAAATGTCAAAGGCAAAAAACAAACAAACAAACACCTGATCTTACTCATTAATAGTTATAAAATCCTGAATGTGATGTGTGTCTCTTTCTGGGGATATGGAATGAAGTCTTTTGAAAGGAATGTCTCTGTCTTGTTCCAGAAACAGTCTAGGCTGCAACATTTTGCATCAGATCTTACTTGTGTAATAAACGTTTTGCATGCAGTATTTAGTATTCTGATTCTCACAGGAATTATTTGCAGTTCAGAGAAATATCAGCTCACTTTATTTAGAGTTCATTGTGCTGTGTAATTATTCCACTGGTATTTGTTATATACAGGACTAAGTGTATCATAGTGGATAATTGATTTCCCTCCTTTCTTTCTTTAAGATAACCACATTCTTGTTTATTACAGTTGTTATTTTTATTTAGGCTCTAACAAGGCAGTAGCAAGCAGGGAAGCCAATTTTCCACAGGTGATATAAAGCTATTTATTTTATGAACAGCCACAAACAGTTAGCTCATGAATCAGGCAAGATTGGCCTAGCCCAGTATTTTGTTTCCAGCAGTGGCCAGCCAAATTCTTTTGGACATAAAAGCACATATTAAGATGTTTCTACAACCATGGATATTATATGTTTCTACAACCATGGATATTATACTACATTTATATTATATGGCATATATATATATATATATATATATATATATATATATATATATATATATATATATATATATATATATATATATATATATATATATATATATATATATATATATATATATATATATATATATATATTTATATAATTACACTAAAAACATGATCCCTGGGTACATCCATGCTAATAAATAAATAAATAAAAGTGAACACCAGGGTAAAATCATTAAACTATAAAAGTTTAATACCGATAAACAACCGCCAAGCTTTCGTCAGCTTCCACTGCTGACATCATCAGGGCTTAAGAAGCCAGTCTATGGGAGAGTCTTTTATAGGTTGAATGAGGCCTGCACATGGCCCCTGGACCTCGTCACTGGCCCTGATTGCGTAGGCTGCGGTATTAAACTTTTATAGGCTGCGGTATTAAACTTTTATAGTTTAATGATTTTACCCTGGTGTTCACTTTTATTTATTTATTTATTAGCATGCATATATATATATTGTATCGGAATAATCACGACCACCAAGAGAAGTTTAAAATGTTTAAAAGCAGTTAAAAGTTTAAAAGCAATTAAAACACTGTTTAAAAATAAAGGCAACCAAGCTTTCGTCGGGCTCTCCCGACATCATCAGGGTTGACAAGGCGATTTTTAGGGAGGGTTTATATGCTGCTTCCAAATGTCTGCATCCGGCTGCGGGACCGCGTGATCGGGCCCCGGTACGTGCGCTCCTGCGCTGTGAGTATCCTTGTTTTACTCGCATGTAACTCTTTTACCTTCTTTTCCCATTTGTCATTATGCGGCCCTTGAGTATCTCTATCACGGGCTGGCTGGGGTTCTTTCCTACATCTCCCCTCCACTTCATCTTCCACACCCTTTCCCTCAACCTCATCATTTTTACAGGGTCTAATCCAGTCGCAGTCAGTCTTTCCCCCCCTTTCTCCTATCTTCGTATCTGGCGGATCGCCTCTCTCCATACCATCATTCTGGCTGCTCCGCCCCTCCACCCTCCCATCGCCCTCGTCTTTCATGCGGGGACGCCCTCCTACCTCCCGGGGCCCCCTTTCCGCACATGATCCCATTAAGGCGTATTGGTTAAGCTGTCTTTCCTGCCCGTGCGGCATCCCCCATTCACCTCCATCCATTGTTCCCTTCAAACATTCACCCATATTCGGATCCCCTTTTTTCCACAGACCCAACATTGCCTTCTCTGCTAACATCCCACCTACTTTCCCATTGATCCCCCTCCTACCCTCGCAATCGCTGCCATATCCATTAGCCCAAGGGCACTTTCATCCATACTGCCATCCCCTCCGTTATCCCTACGGAGCCTCCGGGGGTCTTCGATGGGCTTCCGTCCAATTTCTCCTTCGCTGGGCTTCTCTGTCAAGCCTCGATCAGCTTCTTCCTCCCCCCGATTTTAACCCTTCGTGCATCCCCCACCCCCTCCCTTTGCCGCTTACTCCACACTCTCCCTCCAATCTTACCATAACCACTCAACCCACCATCACTTGCACTCGAGTTCCCTTCCTCCAACCAATCTTCCTGTTGTAACAATTCCTTATCTACCTCCCCATCAACTCCACATTCTCCCCCATAAGCAGTTCCGTATTCTACCACCCCTTTTACACCATCATCCACACCTCCATATGATCTCTCATCCGGCTCCTGGGGCCTGCGGGGAATGCCCACCCCCCCGGGACCAACTTTCTCATTGCGGGGGTACCCAGCCAAGCTTCCACACCCTTTCCCTCAACCTCATCATTTTTACAGGGTCTAATCCAGCCGCAGTCAGTCTTTCCCCCCCTTTCTCCTATCTTCGTATCTAGCCTGTGGCCTAGTGGCTAACACCTCTGCTTAACATGCAGACAGCCCAGGTTCGAATCTCAGAAGGGTATGTCTGGCTGATGAAACCAAATAAGGTTAGAAATAGCTATCCCAGTACTCCCTTAATTCTTTGTTAGCAATCCAAATTTTGAATATATATATATATATATATATATATATATATATATATATATGAATTCGTTAAGTAAGTTATCAGACTGTATCTTCATCGTCAAACTTTGAACTTTAAGTTTTGTTCTAAACAAGTTCTACTACGTTTCATACCAAACTAAATTGGTATCGGAGATTACTTCTTTTTAGTTTTGGGACTTAAACGAAGGAAAACAAAAAGAGTAGACTAGGATAAAAACAGCAGATGCTAGAACCTACAAAGGATACTAATCATGCAAAGCTTCCATAAGAGAAATTCATGTTTTCACCAGAATAACATTTTTGAAATGTTCTCCTGGACCTCTTTGGAACCCTAGATAGGTAGACAATGAAAGGATATCCCAGCAGAACTATAGGTTCTAAGCAAAGGACTTAGAGATAAGTTATCTGCTGAATCAATAAAGAAAGTTTCCTACTTCACCTTAAAATAAAATATTTAAAAAGTTTAATAAAGACTGAAGAGTTTACTATTATTAGATCATCTGCTAGTTTAATCAGGCAGGCATACTGATACGATTTGTTAGTAGGTTTAGTCTTTTTGGAGAGTGACATTGTATTGCTTCTGCTTGAAACATATGAGGAATATGTGTGTGCAGTTATCACTATTACATATATAATTTGTAGGATACAATGAAAACACTCTGCATAATATGTGAAAGAGACTAATAACAAGTGTGTTTTAACACTTTTGGTATACAAATGGGAAAAATGAATGCAATTTAGAGAAATGAAAGGAGAATTGAATGAGTAGAAGAATGGAGGCAGAGGCTATCAGGGACTATGATCTGGGTGAGATAAGTACACTGAAGATTAAGGGAGATTAAGGATGAAAAGGTACAGATTTGGTGAAAAGTGCCAAATCATATACTACAGAGCAAATGTTTAAAAAAGAGACCCAAGCCTGCTTTCTTTCCTAGTTCTTTGAATTTCTTTCATTTTAGGGGGGGGGGGGAAGAAAGGAGATACCATATTGGATGATTAGCTGGTGCTTCTTATGTATACTGCTCTAAGCCATTCATCTTATTGGTTGGTTTGGTAATGTTGCAGTAACGTTGTAGGTCTTGTTAAATTATCCCTTTATCTACCATTTTCCTTCCGTAGCTGAGGACACATTGATCAGGCAGAAGTTCTGTCACCACTAGGGCAGCATATTTTCACTTCCTTCACCCTTCACCCCCAATTTAATCAAGGCATTTCTCTCTCCAATGCTAAATGTGGATTAGAACCTTAATATTATCTCATGTTGTCTAGATGTTTGAATGCTGGATTAAGGCTCTTGTTCAAATCTCCAATTATTCATGTAGATCAGAGAAAGATTTTGAGCAAGTCACCATAGTTTAGCCTAGTCTACTCTCTAAGATAATATAGTTGTAAGAATAAAATAAAAGTGGTGCAAATTATGTGTGCTATGATAAGCATTTGAAGAAAACTTGCAATAAAGAAAATGTATGTATGCATATAGATAAATACAGAGATATAGAAGGTATTGAAATTGCTTAATATTGCTAATATGATATTGTCCTGGATTCTTCTAGATATTTATTTTCCTACACCTTTCACCGAGAGTCATTCATCCTTTTTCCCCAATAGTGAAGTCAATGAAATATAAATTTCTATATATAATTTATAAGGACTGCTACTAATTTTATTTTTTCTTTCCCTCAGGCACAAAAAATCCATACTTGGATGAGCAGAATCTTTAAGTTGTGGACATATGAGTCACTAAAATCATTCTGTCCTTATTCTTGCAAATTAACATAGGCTTATATTATGGCTTAGATGTTAGCATTAAAGGTAATGACATGCAATGTTCAGATATTTTCTATTAAACTCTAACCCTTTCTACACTCCCCTCCCCCCAGAATATGTTTAACATTAGCAGTCTAGGGGGGGGGGAATCCCTACATACTGCAATAAAGTACAGAGAGTAGTTGCTGTATCTCATTTGCACTGAGTTATTTAAGAGATCTATAATCCAAAAACCTCATTGTTGTAAGGGAATGCTCTGATTGAGTAAAATTAAGACAGCATTAATAATTTTAACTCACCAGTCTCCCATGATTTGTTCCTATGATATTACTAAGTAGTTTGATAGGTTGTTGAAGAATGTTCTGTTAAATAAGTAATATTTACAAGAATTTCTCTCCATTCCTGCAGGGATAATAGAACATTATAGCAGCTCCCACATAGGAGAAAGCTCTCCGCTTTTAAATCCTGTTTCTGTCAAATCTAAATATCATTTCACCTTTCTAGAAATATTAGTCTATTTATTCAGTTCAAAATGGTTATGAAGCCAAAGAACTACTTTAGTTGCTTGAAGCCTGTGGAGAAGAATTTAAACAGGGGGTATTTTTTTTAGACCTCCTCCTGGAACACTTCAGTGAAAGCCTTTTCTCAAGGCAGCAGGCTTTAGCTATTATTGAAAATACTGTGGCATTTTTAATCTTAGATTAAGTTGTCATTTGAAGCGTGAAGCTCGCTTGACAAATTATGGAACTTGGCTAAAACATGTCTCAACAAACAGAGTTCATCAGGTGAATCATCTGTATAGCAAGCTAATGTTCGAAAGCAAAAAGGTAGAAAGGAAGCATTTGTTGAAAATCTATCTCACTAATTTGAATCCCCATTCAGACGTCTTCTAATTTTGAATACAGGATGTTCAAGTTGGGTGGTCACAACAGTATGAAGATTCTACTACAGTAGTGTTCTGTACACGTTGCCATCTAAAAGTCTCTTTTCCTGAATTGACCAGGGGGATTTTGAAACTAGTTTCATTTTCTGAATCATGTCCACATTCACACTGTAACTGCTCAAACTGAGCTAATTAGCTTAGCAACTACAGATCTGCCTATCTAGAATCTGGCTTTATTCAGCAAGTCATATCCTTAGTTTAGTTTTCCACTGTCAACAGAATACTGACATGTAGATACAAGAAAGTCAAATGATCTTATTGTCATATACAGATTACTTTATGATTAATTTTGGTTTGGTTATCATTGAAACACAATGTTCAAAGAAGCCATTAGGCTATCAAATCCAGACTTTTGTTATATGTAGGAATCCAAATTAATGTATACCCTACAGAGGCATGTCTAGATTTTGCTTTCATATATACAGTAAAGGGAATTACACTTTTCTGAGTAGTATTCAATGACTGTACAGTTCTTCCTATTAGCAAACTTTTTAAAAACATGGTAATTCAAATCTGGTATTCCAGGTCACACATCTGACATGGATATAGAGAACTTGGCATGATCTTCCATATTATGATATCCCTTTATATCCTTGAAAAATGCTATTTTACTTCACTCTTCTCTTTTTAAGACCAAATATTCCAAGTTGTGTCTTGATAGATCTTAATTTTAATTTCCTGATCATCCTTACTGCCTTTCTCCAAACCTGTTCTATCCTTCATATAGTAGTTGCTCAGAAACCATGGGAATCTGAAAACATAGAATACAATGAGTTATTATTTCCTGTGATTTGAAAATTATACTTTTAAAATTGATTCTTTTGTAGCAACATCCCACTGAGTTTATAAATCATCTAGTACAGTGGTGGGATTCAGCCAGTTCGCATTAATTCGGCAGAACCGATAGCTAATTTTTTGTTGTCCAGGCCAAGAATGAACTTCTGGCAGTGGCATCCATACAGAGAACCGGTTGTTCACATATTTGAATCCCACCACTAATCTAATATTCCAAGATCTTTTTCCCAGGAACTATTGCAAAGCCAGATCTCTCTCTTCCTATACCAGTACATCTGATTCTGTTTCCTAAGTACAAACTTAATTTTCAAATTTCATTCTCTATTTTCATTCCATTTCTCTCACTATCAAAACTGCTTTGATTTTTCCCATCTTATAGCACATTAGTTTTCTCAATTCTGACGATTTTCGCTATCTGTTTATCAAAATCATTATTTAAAATGTGTATAGATCAAAAGTAAATCTTTAGCATTCAATTTATAATTTAAGGTTCATAATAAGAAAGCATTGTTGAACACTCAGAATAAGATTTTGGAATTTGTTATGTATTTATTTTCTAATCAGACTGTAGTTTGGAAAATATCTGAAATCAAGATACGTAACATTTATAACATTCCCTCTATCCATTACTGAGGTAAGATTAATATGACAAGACTGATTCTTGAATAATCTCAGTGAACTTTTGGTTATTGCTATGTTGTTTTAAAGATGCTTACACATTATTAGTTTTTATAGCATCTGTAAAACCTATGGTTTTCTCCTTTTTTGAAAATAGGGCCAAAAGGTCTCCAGGATTTTCCAAAATGATATATATATATATTAAAGAGATAATTGAAGATTTCTTCACTACAGTATGGTACCTGGAAATTTAAATGTACAGTACTTAAAGTGATAGGTATTTGTTAATTTTATTATTATTAGTTTTCAGACCTTACCTTCATGCTGTTCTTTGTAATTGCTTTGTGAATATACACACAGATTCTTAATGGAAAAGTTTATTATTATTTATTATATTAGCATTTTTACTGAACAACTGAACAACTAATACTAATATAGAACTCTGCAGAATTGCTGGACTATTTAAAGTTATTCACTGGTGACAACTGATTGCTATTCTCAAATATTCAGGAATTTTCCTGTCTAATTTATCCACCCTATTATTTATTTATTTATTTATTTATTTATT
>NW_015386815.1:975296-1033634 GCF_001527695.2 Protobothrops mucrosquamatus
CACCCAACCGTCGCAGCATGATACCGTGGTCCACAGTATCAAAAGCCGCCGAGAGGTCCAAAAGAACTAGGACAGAGGAATAACCCCTGTCCCGGGCCCTCCAGAGATCATTAACCAACGTGACCAATGCCGTTTCCGTGCTGTAACCCGGCCTGAAGCCCGACTGGAGAGGGTCCAGATAGACTGTTTCCTCCAGGTGTCGAGGAAACTGCTGTGCAACCACACTCTCAACAACCTTCGCCACAAAGCGGAGGTTGGAGACTGGACGATAGTTGGCCAATACATCTGGGTTCAGGGAAGGCTTCTTAAGGAGGGGCCTCACCACTGCCTCTTTAAGGGCCGTGGGAAAGGCACCCTCCCCCAAAGAAGCGTTTATAATTCCCTGAAGCCAGGCTCGTGTACCCTCCCGGGCCGCCAGTACCAGCCAGGAGGGGCACGGATCCAGCAAACATGTGGCTGCACTCAGTCTCCCCAGGACACTGTCCACGTCATCAGGAGTCACAGAGTCAAACTCCTCCCTAATAACGGTCTCAAGACCTGCTCCCGTCACCTCCCCCGGGGCCACCCAGTCGGAGTCCAAACCCTCTCGGATCCAAGCGACTTTGTCATGCAGATACTGTGCAAACTCCTCAGCCTTCCCCGCCAGGTGGTCCCCCCCCCAATTGGAGAAGGGAGCGGGTCACCCTGAAGAGGGAGGCTGGGCGATTATCTGATGACGCAATGAGGGTGGAGTAGTAATTAGTCCTCGCCACCCTCATCACCACAAGGTAGGATCTGATATGACTCCTTACCTGTGTTCGGTCGGATTCGGTCCGGGACGTCCTCCAACTGCTCTCTAGGCGTCTTTTCTGGCGTTTCATCTCTCTCAGCTCCTCAGTAAACCAAGGAGCTAATTGAGATTTACGCCGGGTCAGAGGCCGCAGCGGCACGACTCGGTCCAGGCCGCGGCCTGATCTTCCGCCGAGTCGTGACCTAACGCCTCCGGATATGGCCCAAGCTCCGTCAGGAACCTCTCCGGGTCCATCAGGAGCCTGGGACGGAACCATCTAAGTTTATGGGAAGGAGACTATATAGATGAATCTAATGAAAATCTTTTTTCCCTTCAAATACATACATACATACATAGACATACTACTATTACTACTACTACTACTACTACTACTAATACTAATACTACTACTAATACTAATACTAATACTACTACTACTAATAATAATAAAATTGGAAGGGATCTTGGAGGTCTTCAGACGAGAAAGAACTGGAGAAGAGAACAAAATACAAAGATCTACAAATAGAAATAGAACAACTGTGACAAAGGCAAGCAAGGGTAGTACCAATAGTAATAGGCGCATTAGGTGCAATCCCAAAACAACTGGAGCACCACTTGAACACCATTGGCATTGACAAATTCGTGATTAGTCAATTGCAAAAGGCGGCCTTACTAGGAACTGCTTCCATCCTGCGATGATATCTATAATACTAGATCCACTAGATCGAGTGTTCTTGATTGGTAAAGCTGATCACAGAACCAGGCTTCAAACTGTAAAAAAAAAATGGATTATTATTCCCCTTGAAAATACAGAATTATAGCTTAGGGGTCCAAGTGACAGCCAGTTTGGACTTTTGTGGCTTTGCCCAGATTCTGCAGTTTTCACCTGAAGCTGTTTCACTGAACATCTTTTCAGAAAATGAGATTTTTTTTTATGAAACCTATCAGTTGATATTGATATTATTTTTATCAATATTTCAAATAGTGTCGGTGTGTTTTTGCATGCGTTTTATACTAATTTTGAACCATCTATAACATAATATACAGTAAAGCTTTTATGTTTAAGAGATAGAGGTATAATGCTGAACAGGATAACATTAAGGAGTGAAAATTTCTGAGCAATTGTTTTATATGGAAAATTTTAATTGCTACTTTTCCCCATCTATTGTATTTACCCAGAATGACCTCCTAATTGAATCTTCTTGTAAATACTCCACTCCTGCTGAGGATAGTTTCTTTTAATTATATTAATCACAAATTCACCATGTGCTTAGTGTAACATATCCTTGTTCAGCTTCAGAAAAGACATAAAACTATTATATTTACGCACAATGTTATTCAGTATCTTGATAGTACAGAACAGAGGATGTTTTCTAAATATTCTAGGCAAAAGATAATATAGTTGCTCTGTCTTTTCCTTTTAATGGATGACTCTGTAGGGTGATGGGATCCATTTGGAGAGCCCTTTGCAGATGTCCAATGGATCCAGTTGGTTTCCAAAGGGTACTTAGAGAGTTTTCCAGTTCTCTCACAGGTAACCAAATGCTCACCTTCCCACATTTTCATGCTAAAATATAAAATCACTCATGTTAAGGGGTTTTTTAGGTCAAATATGCTGCCTGAAATTTTTATCTGCTAGTTTTAATCCTGCTCTCTGACATGAGACAACATGACTCTATACCCTGCATTATTGCTTTCTGATACCACAGAATAATCACATCTACCCATTTTTGTCTCTAGCTAAATATTCCAGCCTTTTCAATTATTTCTCAAAGGATTTGGGTTTCTGTACAACTTGTCTTCCTAGTTTCCTTTCTCTGAACATACTAAAGTTTTTTTTTAAAATGTGGTCTGATAATTCTACAGTACTAATTGGGTATAAGAAGACTAAANCAGATCCAGTGTGTGACCCCCCATGTGAGTGGGTGCATGTACTAATTGGGTCAAGTCCATGGTCGTCATGGAGGCCATGAACTCCCGAGCCACCGCCGACGTTTCGCCCGCCGATGGCAGATTGAGATCCCCCATGACTATAAGCCTGGGGGTCTCCACCGCCACCGCGGCTATCACGTCAGCTAGCTCAGGCAGGGCCATTGACACATAGCAGGGGGCCAGGTATATTATCAACAAGCCCACTTGCACCCCTTGCCCCCACTTCACAAGGAGGGACTCAACACCGTCTATCTGAGGCACAGTGGTCTCCCTTGGACATAAATTCTCCCTTATTGATATATGGAATACAGAAATTATACAGACATTTGAAATCAAACCCTATAAACATTTTTCTTCTTCTTGACCAGTCTGACTAAGAATGTTATATTGCTTAAAGGCCTTCCCATTTCATCCTATCATGTAATATGCTGAAGTTTGACAATCTTTTTTTCCCCCATAGCAGTCTTTTTTTTTTATTTTTACTTTGAATGGGGAAAAATATGTTTGGGTTATAATGTACATGTGCTACTTCATACATTTCAGACCTGAAAACAAGTAGCTATGCAAAATGCAAACTAAGGACAAAAATGTATATTAGAGATAATTTGAGTTAATGTAATGGTAAGCTTGCATTAAGTATCCATATACTAGGTAAAATCCACATGAAAATAGGCATAAATTAGGAGTGTGCAATGCTTTGCTGGGGTGATACTGGACAAAAAAATATTTCTGTGCAACAGCTTTGCAAAGCAATAAGTGAAATAAATTTGCCATGTTGCTCCATGTTGTGGTACTAGAAGTTGTGGAAAAAGGACTCTCACAGACATAGCTATTGTGCCCAATGGTAAGGTAGTTTGTCAATGTTTGGAAAGCCATACATTCCTTAGTGATGATGAAAAGCCTAGCAAATCCGGATTCTGAACTTTCGAGACAAATAAAAAGAGTTGTCTTTCATCTTCACATCTTCTTTTTAAGTTTCCAAGAACTATCTATTTACTCCATGATCAGAATGCCAAACTAGGTCAAGGATCCACAACTCTTTTTCTTTAGGTCTAGATAGCGGACTACAATACTTATAACATGTATATGTATCTATACCTCTGTGTTTCATAATTCCAATTTATATCCAACAACTTTAGTTCTCACCTTTCTAGTGCATTTATACTTGTGAGTAGTCTCAGTTAAATACAGTTAAACATTTAAACAATTGAAAAGAACAATACAGAACCAAAAACCTTTGGAAAATATTATATAAAACATGCTCAATAACATATTTAATCTTCCTAAACAGAAATTCCATAAACAGATATTTCTAGAGTAAATGTTCATATAGTATCCCAATGGGGACATTTTTAGTTGCCTTTTTCCTTTGTGTACCAATGAGTCTTGGCTGCTATTTAGACACAGAGATGACTTTCTTCACCAGACCTTAGTGAGTAGGCTATCTGTATGGGAGCTGGTGACTCCAAAGTGCCCTGAACATAAACACATGGATGTTGGACCAGAAACAAATTGGTAATCAACAAAATTTAACTGACAACTGTAAATATAGTTTATATGGCTACTTCCCTATTAGTAATCATTTTGATCACCTTAAAATTAACAGTTGGGTGGCAAATTTTGGAGCAGCTGCACAACTTACCTATAACATTAAAGCTCACATGGTTCCAATTATACATCTCTCATTTTAAACTAATAAAAGAGCATTATGCATTGTTGCCACACATAGGCCAGTTCTTATTTAAATACCTTATCCAACACCTATTGACAGTTAACTAAAATATTCCTTATATAGTGAACCCAATCACAAATATATTCTAAACACAAGGATAAGCTTTGACTTTAAAATATAATATATAAATGCCCCAATAAAGAACTCTCCGTTGAATAGCAATTTTTAAGGTAACCAAAAAAAAAAACCCTCTATCTAATTCATTGCACTTTCTTTCTTCAACCTCTCTTTGTCAGCTTTCTTCCAAATTTTTTGTCACTGCATCAAGTGGGTGACATCTCCCCTTCTGCCGGAGCCTTGCTTTCTTTTTACTCTCCTGGAACATGTTTCATTCTTTTCCTCTTTCTTGTTTAGGCTAAATTAGCCAATGAACAACCTGACCCAGCTGCTCAGCTGTTCCCTGATCTGCATTTTACTTCTTAATGAGCTCCAAGTGACAAGCTATTCAGGCTGGCTTGTTCCAGCATCAGTTCTGACTCCATCTGTAACTTTAGTGCCACTTCTTTGTCAGCAATGCCAATTACAAAATATATGTCGTTCTAATTTTCAGCACTGAAGCTATAACAACCTCACTGAATGTTGCATATTTTTCCTTGTCTTGTGCTGCTACTAGTCACTTCTGTCTGCCTAGAAGTTATATCACACCAGAATTTTCTCTGACTTTCCCAATGACTGGCTGTTTTGTCAGGTTGTGCTCAATCTAGCTAGTTGAATACAAACAATAGGCATTGTTGCCTTACAATTTTAATTATCCTTAGTTTACTAAAAGTCACTTTGTTCACCTAATATATTTAAGCAGTTACTATCACCTTAGGTTTTTGATACCATTTTTTCCCTTGCATTTTTTAGTTCTTAAGCTCATGCAAAGTGATATGGGTTCCGTGATAAGTTTCTCAATAACTTTTTCAAATACATTACAATTATTTGGAAAGAAGGACCAGGTGCCATTTATATTAGGGAAAATATGTCTTACACCAGCTCTCATGGAAAAGGAAAGATTGATATATTTCCAATGACCCGCCCTTCTTGACTGGCATAAAGCCACAACGTACTTCACAAATTTTACTCATTCTTACTCCTCAAATTCTTTTAGTCAGACTTCTATCCAACATTTGCCCAAGCAGAGTTAACAAACTGATCAATATCTAATTTTGGCATTCATTCTAGTTACTTTTCTCTCTGAATAAGAAATAACAGGATGCTTCCCACTCTCAAAAACAAGTAGTTGTACAACTACTCCATAAGCAAATCACATCTGTATTTTAACTGTCTAGATCTTCAGCTGTACCATTTTTCAACATTCATGCAGCATTTATGACTTTCTTACCATTCTTTCTTTGGATACTAATATTTAAGCATTCGTTTCAGTTCCATAGTTCACCATATCACAATCATGTCTATACAAATCTCTAAAATGTTCTTTATGTCATTTTCTCATTTCCCTTTCATTTCAGATCATTGCTACCACTAGCCAACCTCAATATATCCTGTGTTTTTTTTTTCCGTTATCAAATCTTGAACAGAAGCACCATGAAAGTTTTTAGGATAGTTTCAAACCAGGTTATAAAGAGAAACCACGATTTGCTGGGATGCCATTTTGAGCTTATCTTTTCTTGGTCACCCTTAGGTATATACATCAAATGAAAAAGTGATTCCTGTGTAAGAGCACTGTCAGACTGTCAACCAATACTATGCAATCAATCTAGGGATTAAGAGTAAGGACATGTATAAAGTCCAATGTGAGTATGTTGGAGCACTGATTAAAATGTTCAAAGACTGGGGAGACTCTGATTGAAGCCTATTCTCAGACAGGAAAAACTCAGTGGGTGACTCTGGACCACTCAATCTTTTCTCAGCATTCTAACTCAGGGTTGCTGTTGTGGGGACAAAATATAGGAAGATCCTTAGATAAGCTACATGGATCTTTTGGAAATTGAATGCATAAATGAAGCTAATAAGTAAGATTATATAAATTTATGGAGCATGGTACAATAAGTTAAAGGTAACATAAACCAAACATGACAGCTTCCGAGCTGTCTTCTAATTTTCAAAATGTTTTGCAGTTAATTAGAATTATAGAACTACAGAATCATAGAATAACAGAGTTGGAAGGGACCTTAATAATAATAATAGTAAAGTTGGAAGGTACCTTGGAGGTCATCTAGTCCAACCCCCTGCTCAGGCAGGAAACCCTATACCATTTTGGACAAATGGCTGTCCAGTCTCTTCTTAAAAACTTCCAGTGTTGGAGCATTCATAGTTTCTGGAGGCAGGTTGTTCCATGGTTAATTGTTCTAACTGTCAGAAAGTTTCTCCTTAGTTCTAGGACGTTGCTTCTCTCCTTGATTAGTTTCCATCCATTGCTTCTTGTCCTGCCTTCAGGCACTTTGGAAAATAGCTTGACTCCCTCTTCTTTGTGGCAGCCCTTGAGATATTGGAACACTGCTATCATGGAGGTCTTCTAGCCCAAGCCCTGCTTGAGCAGACCTAGAGCAGGGTTGTCAAACTGCCGGCCGGCGGGCTGGTTTCATCATACCGGAGCTGCGCCCACCCCATTGCCGGCAATGGAGAAAAAGCTCCAATACGTCACGCGACATCACATGATGTCACGAGTTTGTCATGCCTGACCTAGAGCTTAAGGTTTTTCTTTTTGTATCTGACCTATAGGATGGTTTGAAATGTGTTTGGGATTTTTTAAAATAGCTTCACTGTTGTGAAATTGCAGAAAATGCTGTTGTTTTTTCCTATTGTATATTTCTTCATCATGTGGTAGTCTCCCTAACAATACCTTTTTTCAGAATTTCTAAAAGTTCTCTTGGGATAAGTCAGGGGTGGCAAGTCATTACGGAATTGATTATATAAGGAAAGAAAATTCACACATATTTTTCAGCTGTTTCATAACTTAGGTAAAATCAAAAAACACCCATAAAAGTTTCATTTAAAATATTACCTCCTTCCAAAGAAAGGACTTTATTTTTCATTGAACTGAATAAAAAGGAAAATGTGTTAACAACTTTAGAGAATACTAAAACCTATTTATTATACAAATAATCTAGGTTAAATAGTGTAAAAAAGAATATCCAATCATAAATGCTTTAAGATATATGAGGTTGAATAGAAACAACTTTCAACAGTAGTATCATGAAACTTAACAAGGGCACAAATCAAAACAAAATAGGGTCAGAAGAGTTGACACCTCACCTGGAATCAGGGAAGTACATGTAAACTAAACAATTCAAAAGATCAATGAAGTAAAAGAGGAGTTAGGTTTAGACAGGAGAATCAAATCCTTCTACTTTGGAAATTTTCTTCTTGTGAATGTTATGACACTTGGAATGAATGCTCTGGGGAATATATGGAGTCACACATTGGAATCAAATCAGCTAAATAAGGTGCTTAAAGAGAGAGACTCTAAGTAGAAATATATTGTTCATCACAATATCCACTTGAAAATACGTAATGCACATTGGAATAAATACTGTACTGTCAGAATATAAAAACATGTTCTCAGCAGCATTTGAATATGGGTTGGAATTCTTTAGCCCTTTTTTGAAGGTCTGGAGAAATAAAATGCCAAGATAACTCAGCAACAGTGATACCATTTTTTAGAAATATAATTATAACAACCCTAAGTTCCCTAACACCTCTTTGTGATATTTCCCTCATTTGCTTTGTGATGTTAGAAGTCCTTCCCAGATATAGTAGCAAAAACACTGTCTGAATTTGAACATCAGACATAATCCATTCCAATCTCCTCATTCTCTACCCATCCCCAAACAGTACTTCAAAAACAAGCAATTGGGAAAACCTTAAGAATGGTCTCTAAAATAACCTCAGGATGGAATGGAAAAGGAAAGTTCAAATTCTGAAATATATCCTAAAGACTGTACGAGATGAAAGAAATGGCATCATGAATATTTGACTAACTTTATTATAGTTACTAGTTAGCATTTAGTGCAATTTTTACCAGAAGCTACAAGTCTTGAATTAAGACTCTGAAGATTTTCTAAAAGATCAATAGAAGTAAATAAAAGATTCAGTGTGACAGTATAAAAAGCTAAATATTAAACACCTAAATACTTAAAACTAGCAATTTAGGTTATAAAACTACTTTAGGAATGAAATACTAATATACTGACACACACAGTATTTAACTGAGTCCTGTCTGTGCCTGTAGCTGTGTTGGTGTGTATATCACAGTGAAGGGACAAAAGCTGCAAGCAGTGGACCAATTTACGTATCTTGGTAGTACCCTCTCCCACGCAGTGACAATTGACATCGAGGTCAACTGTAGAATTGCCAAGGCAAGTTCTGCATTTGGCAGACTGCGGACTAACGTGTGGGACCGCCGTGGAATAAGCCTTGCTACTAAGCTTAAAGTTTACCAAGCAGCAGTGCTAACTACCCTGATGTATGCTAGTGAGACCTGGACAGTGTACAGGAGGCACGTTAGGCAACTGAATTACTTCCACATGACTTGCCTTCGCAGAATTCTGAAGATCCGGTGGCAGGATAAGATACCAGATACAGATGTCCTCTCCAGAGCAGGCCTATCATCAGTTTACACTCTGTTGATGAAAGCCCAGATGCGCTGGGCAGGCCACGTTGTAAGGATGCCAGACCATCGCATCCCTAAACAGCTCTTCTATGGTGAGCTGCCTCAAGGAAAGCGATCGCACGGGGGACAAAAGAAGTGATACAAAGACACGCTGAAAGCATCTCTCAAGTCCCTGGATATCGACACCATCTCTTGGGAATTTTTGGCGCATGATCGACTGACATGGCGTACCCTGGTTTACCAGGGTTGCCAGACATATGAACACAGAAGGACAATCTTGGCACAAGAGAAGCGAGCACTCCGTAAAGCCAGAGCTGCAAATGCTGAAGTAATAGTGTCCACATTTCTCTGTTCAGTATGTGGAAGAACATTCCATGCTAACATCGGTCTTATCAGCCATCTACGGACACACCGTTGATGGCCCATAATCCATAAGATGTCAAGGTCTTCATCGAAATCGATGGATGAACTCCTATATCTTATTGTGTCAGTGCAGGTGAGATGAAACAAAAAACAGCATCAAAAGTAAAAAAAAGATTTATTTTATATATACCTGTTAGATAGTAAAATTAAGGCAATAATTTAATATATAAAACAATAGCAGTTGAAAAAAAATTGCATGTCTCCTGGTGATATTAGGGTTCTGCTGCAACCATAAAAATCAACTGTACTCAGAACAAGTGGACTTATGTGGGTAGACTATTGATCACTTTAGACAGTGTTTCTCACATCACAAACATTAAAATATGTGGACTTCAACTCTGACAATTCCTCTACCCAGCAGCTTGAAGTTAAAGTCTACACATTTTAAAGTTGCCAAGGTTGAGAAACTTTCTAGAGAAACTGCGCTAGAAAGAAAATTTTAAAAAACATGTGGGTTAGAATCTCTGGTTCATCCAAGTCATGGTGGCAATTTATTCTGTAAAAGGGTATTGTTAGACATTTCCTCCTAGGTCACTGAAGCTGACTTAGAAAAATATTGTATAGAGTGTTGGGCCAGTAGTATTGAATAGTGAAATTGCTAGCATGAAAGTTTATCTGCATATATCCTGCCAGTATTGATTGTATAATTCATCATATGTTACCTGGAGAAGTGTTGCCAAATTGTGGTCCTAGTTCTTAATTTGAAGAGTTTGGTGCTAACCTGATAATTAATTTTATAAAGATAATTTATTTATTTATTTATTTATTTATTTATTTATTATTCCAATTTGTATCCCGCCCTTCTCCCGAAGGACTCAGGGCGGCTCACAACATTATTAAAACCAAGAGAGACCCACACACCCCACCGAATAAGAAGAAAATAAGTTCTCAAAATATCCTATTGTGCCAATTTTCCAGTTGTTATGATTCTTCTGCTTCTGGTGCTGCCTCTTTCTCATTTGTAAAATCTCATAGGAATTTATTAAAATAATTCAGAGACATGGCAGATATTTTTTACAATTGCATGGGATTGTCCATTTATATCAGGGGTAGTCAACCTTGGCTCTTTTATGACTCGTGGACTTCAACTCCCAGAATTCCTGAGCCAGCTATGGGAGTTGAAGTCCACGAGTCATAAAAGAGCCAAGGTTGACTACCCCTGATTTATACAATTGAAGTTCCTTAAAGATAAAAACTTCTGCTGTTTTGAGAGTTGGTTGGTTGGTTTTCTTGCCTCCTCTTTAAACCTGATTTTGGCCTCAAAGGTAAAAGCTGCAGAGTTTAAGAAGATTCTTGGATTGACTTGAATAGCATAGCAGGCTGCACAATACCTTACACATTTGGGGATACAATTCAATAATTTTCAGCTGGCCTTGGCTAACTTGGAGTTCTCATTAAGCATTTGGATAACACCTCCTGCACTGACTAGCCCTCAGGCTAGGAATGTCTTCTCATCCAAATCCAACTTTCATGACATATTCTGTAGCTACATCTTCTGTCTTCCTAATAAGATTGAGCAAACAAAGACATTAATAAATAAGATTTCAAAATATCTCTAGTATAGATTTTCTTGACTAAGTTGACTTGTCTATCTTAGTCTTCCTCTTCTTGATTATAGAGTATAGAAATATTAATATCAAACGGATCTGTGCCAGACTGCTGTCTTTTCATCATCACAGTTCATTTAATACAGGCTGGATACATGCATTCAGCCATTCTGCTGGCATATTGCAAAACTATTCTCCTACACCAATGTATATTTCCCCAGAGAGATGGTTCACTCAAGTCCTTTATTGATCTGCCAAGAGGAAGTCCCAAACATTTTTTGTCTTGAAAAAGCTCCCTAACTTCTATTTGTCATTTCTCCTGCCTAGCCACCACTCAAACATATTCCCCCAGAATGTACAATTTATATGTATGATTCGTTGTCATTATTTTTCTGGTCTTTGTATCCAGGACTTTTACTTCTGCTTGAGTCCAGTCCACTATTTTGGCTGTGTATCTAATGATTGGAATTGCCCAGGTATTAACTGCTTTGAAACCATTTCTTCCATTGAGTGGGGACTTTAAGATCTTATTCACTGTCATGATGTTTACTATTAATTTTCTTCTTGACTTCAGTGCACTTGTCATTGTCAGGTTCAAAGATGACCAAATATTTCAAGCAATCATCTTCATCCAGACTCTTGATTTTATTTCTGAAGTCCATCTTGATTCCTTCAGTTTTTGCTATTTTTCCCCAGTAAAGGTGGCACATTTGTCAAATCCAAATTCATTACAATATTTTTGCTATATACAGACAATATTGAGCAGCAATTTTATTTCAGATGGTATTTTTAAATACAGCTTTAGATCGTTCATGCAAAGAAGTGAGATGGTCTGTCAGATGTTCTTGATGTTTGATAGCTATGGCCTGATGTGTTCAGTATTGTTGATTGACAGAGGGATCAATGCAATGGCAACAGTAATTATCTCTACTTGAAATATTCCTCTCATATTAAACTCTCCTCATCTCTTATCATTGACCCCTAACCGTATCTTCCATTGTGTCATCAATCTTTGCACAAACCTTCTGATATTTCTACTAATTCCTGTTATTTCTAGGCACTTGATTATCCAATTATGTAGCAGAGAGTCAAATGCCTTTTCGTAGTCAATCCACACTACTTGGTCTTCCTTCTCTTGCAGTTTTCCCAAATCATCTTGCCAGTAAGGAATTGATCTTTTGTTCCTCTACTCTTTGGGTGGGTTCCTTTCTGCTCAATATTTCAAGGAGACTCAGCTACCACACCAGTTAGCAATTTGAAAGTTGTTGATAAGCAGGTAATAGGTCTGTAGTTACCTGGTGATGCCCCTTTTGCTGGATCTTTTATTATCAGGTAGGTTTTGCCAGATATTAACCAATTTTCAATTTCACTTCATTGCAGTATGTTGCTAAACTGTATGGTAATGAGTGGGCATAGACCAGTCAGATTTATACCATGCAGTTCATCATTGCTTACTGCTGTCCAGTTTTTGATCTTCCTTAACCTTTTCTCCACCATTTCTGCTTTTAATACAAGTTCTTTTGTTTCAACTTCTTTTTTATTCTTATCCAGCTCCTTTATCCAAGTTGCTTCTTGATATATTTCTTTGGAACATCCCATAGCTAACCCCCCAAACTTCACTATTTCTTCTTTGTCAATTGTTGATGGTTGACTGCATTAACTCCATAGGTGGTTTGGTACGAATGTTTCTGATTCAACTGAAATTGGAAATTTTGCTTATAATGTGTAATTTGAGCTTCATATTTGCTGATCTTCTTGGCTATAGATGTTGTTTTCTGCTTTCCAGTGCTCTCTTAATCTTTCTTGTTTCTGATTGATAGTTCATGATCAGTACTTTTTGGTATTCATATTCTTGAGTTTCTTTTCTTTCATCTGTTCTAATTTACTTGCATCTGATCTTAGCATGCTGATCTTATTTTCATGTCTGATTTTCCATTGTGGTAACGAACTCTGGCTTTTTTTTTCTTGGTTATTTTGCATCTCAGGTATTCAGTTATAATTGAAGCTATGCTGTATATTAGTTTGTTTGTTTCTTACAATCACTTGTGATTGTACTTAGTATTACAGTTTTGGCATCTTTTAATACTTGTGCTAGCTATTTCTTTGGAACAAGCTTAAATGAAAGCATCTTATTCTGTTGTTTTTGTACAGTTTTGATGCTCAGTTATTCTTTGTTTCAAATCCTCTACTTCTTTAGTTAGATGGTTTTATTCTTTCTAAGAAGAAAGCAGAGGAGAGGGTGCCTGGTTTGCAAATGAAAATGATTCAATATCTATGCTGGCTTCCTCTATTATCGACTCTCCATGGTTTGCCTCTGCAGTCTGAGCTATTTCTGGCAAGGCTTTGAATTCTTTGCCCTGGATAACTTTGCAGTTTTTCTAACTGTATTTTGCTAATACTTTATTTCATATTATAAATACTTCTGTTCTATTATTTCTGGTTTTGGATGTTGTTCAGAAGAAGTGAGGGACCTTGTTTTTCATAGCAGTTCATTATTTCTTTCTTTGCAGCCTTCATATATTTGTGATGGGGAAACAACTTTTCTTTCAGTAGTTCTGTAGCTGCTGGCTCTGGTTTATCAGACAACAGTCCTGAGTTCTGTAACCCATTTGTCACCAAATGTCCAGGAACTCCCAAACTAGTGTGGCCCTTGTTGACTTAGCAATGATCAATGAGGTATGGATTTCCGTAAATTATTTCTCACTCTTTGTCTGACTCCTCTGATGAGACCTGCCCAGTATGGTTGAACCTCTAGCATAGCTCTCATCTTCCTCAGAGGACACAAGCTCCACAAGCACATCACAGTAGTCCCTCACTGGGGAGTAATTATTATTATGGTCATGCAGTCAGTTAGTTGGTATTTTAAATACACCTATCAATTCCTTCCCGAGCATTTGGGGCAAACCATAATAATAAATGCTTATTATTCTAGCAAGTGTCACTATGTATAAAAGACTAAAAATGCATTTGTGGTAATATCTGCCTTTTCCTTTATACTTTTTCAAACTTATATGGCATTACAGTCACTAAGCTTTGAAACATGTTTCATATGTTACTTATGATCCCCTTGCATTCATTGGTTCTTCTAATAAATCAAATGCAAGTTGTGACATGTCACTAATTCGATCACTAATAACCTTTTTCAAATTGCAAATCTATGTTAGCAGGTTGGTGTTGATTAAGTTGTGGCCCTCACTAACATATTGTTTTAAATGACTGATAATTTTTATTTGCTGCTGCAATAGACTGCCTGGCCTATTCTCTGCTCAGACTCCCCCCCCCCTTTCTCTTATAAGCTTACAAATTACACAAATGCCCCTGAGGTGGTCTGCTGGAGGGCCGTCACTTTCCATGTTGCTGCAAATAGAGAGAGTAGCCACTAGAGGGAACGATACGGCTGACCTTCCTGAATGCCTCTCCATAAAGAATGAAGGTGAAGAAGCTGTCAGAATACTGGTTTCCAAAAGAAATGGTTTAAGATATACTATTAAGGTTAGTACGGACTTGGGAGTGGGGGAACTGAGGTGTCTTTTCCTTAATGCATTCAGTTAGTTCTTTCTCTTAACATCAGCTCTTTGAAATAAATCCTGACACAATACTTGCAGCAAAGGTCCTCTATAGGGAAATGAGTATACACACACATACACACACTTATACATACTATATATATACACATGATATTAATGCACACTGCCAGAAATTATACTGCTTGCACATGTAAAAATTAAATTGAAAAGTATTTGCTTAATAGGAGTACTCTTTGCATTTTGATGTGAAAGGAAAATTCTTTCCAACCGTTCAGTTCTATCCTCTTCTGTTCCCCCCTTCCAACTGAATCTACTCAAAATGTATTGGGGGGGGAGAAAGAGAGTTTGAAGCTAGGTGAAAGTAATAACTTCAGGCTGGTGAAAATCTCCATGTCTTCAATAGAGACTTTATTAATCTTCTAACCTACAAGAGCTGTACTAAAACAGTGTGATTCATTTTTATTCCAAATAATTTATTTGTGTTTTGACCTTTTATCTGTTTGTTGGTTTGGTTGTAGTGTGTGTGTACATATAAATATATACTGTATATTCCTTGTATTGTTAAAGAACTCTAATGTAGAACGGAGGCTTGTTACATTTACTCTCCTGAGTGTAATTGCACTAAGATCATTCAGTTTCCATTTTGAAAGCCAGTGGCAATTACTGGAATACAATGTATCATGCATTTGCTCAGTGGATATAAAACGTATATACTAATTCGCAATAAAATGTAACAGCTGTCAGTGCATTTTCTGCTCTGTTACTTCAATAAATTGGAAGTCTGACTAGAAAATGGGAATATTGCATTTTTACACACTCAGTAATGTGTTTGCTTTTTGCAAATGCCTTTTTTTCTGCAACAAAAAAATGTGGTTTTCTTATTATTGTTAGTGGATAAATATTCTTATATCAGAATGAATTACACATAGGACCTGTTTTTAAACGTGATGATATTTCTGGTATTTTATGGCATCCTGTCTTCAGTAAACAATATGCACTTAACCCACTTCTGTCATATGCAAGGTTTATATGGTTTATATACTAGGGAACGAAGGGAAAAAGTTTATTTTCCAGGTGTTACAAATAACCAGTTAACAATTTATTATATAGGAATACAATGTTTGTTTGCATGTACCTCTGATGTAAATTGTATCACCTGTCTGTCTGTCTGTCTGTCTGTCTGTCTGTCTGTCTGTCTGTCTGTCTATCTATCTATCTATCTATCTATCTTTCATCTATCATACCTGGATGGAGTAGATATAAATACCTCTTTGTTTCTCTGTCAAATAAAGTTTGTAAACACAGTTGGGTCTGCTTGCTAAGTAAGCGTAGTACTTCAGGCACTGAAAGTCTCTGAGTTTTATTTAAAATAAAATTCCTGCACATTTGTGTGTGTCTGTTACTCGAGGTCAGACTTTTCACAGATAATTAGCCTTTTACACACTGTGAAATCAACCTGCATTTATTTGGCTAGACTCTTCGCTTCTGTTCGTTATTTCCCAGAAGGTTAACATGTTAAAAAACCTAGCTGGAAGCTCAAGGTATCATCGCTTTGTGCTGTTAATTGCTCCATTGCATAATTATTAATATCAGGAGCCGGAAGAGGAAACAAGTACACCAAATAGTCGTGAATGCTAGTGTTCTGGCAGGAAGCAATCCCTACATTAATAAAATGTGGCTGTGCCAATATCAAAGAAGATAGGGAGTGTTCCTTGTTAAGGATCATTTATTAACTGAGATCATCTTTTAGTTCGCCTTGGGGTAATGACTAATGTCAATGGCAAATTTCACAGTTGTCTAGAGAAATGAATTAAATTTGTAATAAAAAAGCCCTTCGGCTTGTTGTACATGTTCATTTATTGGAGTAGTTGAACTAAAAGAACTGTAAGGCAACCAAGATGTTCAACTTAATTTTCCTTATATATAATAGTGACCTTGTGCTCTTGGGGGAGGGGGGTCCCTATCTATAATAGATTGGTAAATTAAATAAGAAGTTCCCTCTTATGCAAGATAAACGAAGTAACTCTGGTTAAGTTAAACAAGCCTCGCCTTAGGGCTTTGTTGCAGAAACAGCATTTTTTTTCCTCATTTAAGCTCTAATAAGTGGTCGGGATATCAGGCCAGGCCATGGGAAATTCCTCCCAAATAGAACAGAGGCACCTACCAAAAGTAGGTACTAACTTGTTAAATCCATTCTGTCTTCTTAGCTAGTTTGTAGTTATAAGACTTATATTTTGGAGAAAAGGTGGCACAAGCAAATTGGATGAGTTGTTTTTGGAAATTATAAATTGCATGTACACTTCTGAATAATATACAGATTTTCAGTTGAATACAAAGGCAACATGAATACAAAGATAATTTTCACTGTACTAAAAAACTGTTAGCCCTTTAAAATATAGGCATGTAAGAGAAAGAGTGACAAAACTTAAATTTAGCAATAATGAATATAAAAAATATCAGCACGCTTTATATTTTTAATAAAATTCATAATGCATACAGTTGCATTACTGAAATCAATAGGGCAAACTCTGAGAAACTTTATGTATATAATGCACATTTGTGGGATATACGTAACATGTTTAAGTAGTATAATGTTGTGAGATCTAACATGTTGCCTGCAAGCAAGATAGTAGGGATGTCTATCAATGCTTAAGATTGTAAAATTAACTATTTTTATTATATCTCCTATTCTTCCTTCATTTTGATTACAAAATAAGCCTAAAGTTAATATTTTTAAATATAAATGAAAAATATGCTTATATAAAATATCAGCGAATGCACATAAATATCAATAATTTTAAGATTATTATTACAGTGATGGAAAGACTAATAATCAATCTATATATTTTGCACATGTCATGATATATTTAAGACTATAATTCTACATCTTGTACTTTAAGGATACTGTGTCATTTCTGCAAGACATCCTCTTTAAAATGCAAGGAAACAAGTTGGATTTTTTTTCCAGCTATGTTTTTGTATATACTATGAAAATGCAGAGATGTTTTACATTGCCTGCATATCTTTCACTAATTATTATTAGGATAGATGCACTTGTTTTACAAACTGAATTAATTCCATGATTTTTAAATGTTTTTATTTTATATAAAATCTTTATTTTATATAAAATAAAGGCATTTTTTGAAGTTTACAAAGGCTTATATTACATTGATCAAGTAGCTTTCCAGGTTAGGCATGCATGTACAATTCACAGAATCAGACTGTTTAGTAACAAGGCTCATAAAAAGACATAGCAAAATGAAATGAATAGGCCAGTCTAAAGCTTTGGTCAATTTATCTGAAAGTAAATTTTCTACAAGTTATATATATATATATATATATATATATATATATTTGATGTATATTTTATTTTATGCCTAATAGTTTATGGATTCTGTAAAATATAATTAAATAAAATTTAACTGAACATTTATTTAAAAAATACAGGGTTTTATTGCAAGAAAACATTTTAATCAAAATGCTGAAAACAAATAAGAAAAAAATTATTTTTTAAAAAACTAGAGAATATTTATCAGTTTGTTTGGTTGTTTTTTTTTTAAAAAAAGTCCAACATAATAAAACAGAAGAAGGCATCCAACATAAACTGTTATTCTGAGAATGCAGGAAATAAAGCCTGTTCAAATCAGTGAGCCTAATTCGTACACATCATGAAAGTGCCACCATATCACAAACCTCTAAAAATAAACTAAAACCTGATTCTCCGTATTTAATTCATAAATCTCTTCTGTTTCCCTATTTAAATAACTGGAAATGCATTGTGGGTATATCCATTCCACTTCTACTTGCCAGAATAAAGCCCCCATATGATTTGCTTTCAAATTCACTGCCATAAAATTCCATAATCAGTAGTGCTTAGCTTACTACACTTTTAAATGTATATATATCAGACTCATATCCTGTGAAATATTTAATTTTTAATGCAGTTTTCCTAATACTGTCTGATATGATCTTTTTAAAAAAAAAAATTACACCAGCTGCATTCATCAAAAAAGGGCACTCTTGTAATTTTAAAATAAACTATTCTGTGTTAATTCAAACTTCATGCTAATATTTCCAGCAATAAGGTTGGTTTTACATTTACAGTTTTAAAAAGAAAGACACACAGAGAGAAATCTCTTTAGTATTCTGTGTCTAATACATTATTCCCACTTTGCTTGTGAGTCCTTTTGATACAACTGAAGTTTCCATTCAAAATATGCAGAGAGAGACAGAGAGACAGAGACATGCACAAATATATTTACAAGCATTCTCATGATTATCTGGTGATGGAAGAGAAGGAATCTGACATCCCTTTAACCTACAAGTGCTTCTGCATATCTGCATGTCTTTTCTCATCTTCATGGTCCATATTTAATCGGAATTATATATCTACTAACCCATAGTTTGGTAATGCTGATGCCACTTTAACAAAATGTTGACTTTGTGTTTTATTTCATCAGAGGTAGCCCTGGCATCAATGAGAGAATCTGTATTGATTTACAGGAAGCAGCACCAACCTGCCCATCTTTTGTGCTGGACAATAATAGGTATCACTTAAGGAATCTAATAGTCCCAGGAAAAGTATATAGGTTAAGTCTGTCTAAGTAGGCCTATTAGATTACCTCTTTTTTTCTATCAGTGTGTAATTGTAATGACTATATTGATTGTAAGGAAGTTGTCCATTCCGATGTTACTGATCTCTAAAAAATAGGCATAGAAAACAAAATAGGCATAGAAAACAAAATTGAGCATTACTATTGCAAGATATGGGAAGCAGAAAGAGAGAGAGAGAGAGAAAGAGAAAGAGAAAAAAACAAGATTCTCTCCTCCTCATTCCCACTTGCTTTCACACATTTGTAAATAAATCCCATATTTTCTGTGAAAAATATCATTTTCCACGCAACCTCCAGTCCATGAAGAATCTGTATGTATATATATATATAGAGAGAGAGAATCAAGGCCGAGCTGCCCCCCAAATGGGTTGATCTGTCTCAAATGATCTCCTTTTTCTCTGCTTCTGTGCTTGTCTACAATTCCTACTTACTCAGAAAGAGCCAGTTGTTGTTGTTTTTCTTTCTTTTCTTTTTTTAAAAAAAATGCAGATGTGTGCAGTGCATTCTTAATAAGACCAGGAAAAAGAGTTTGCATTCCCCTTTTAGTCACTCTCTCACCTCAGCCCTTTTCAGCATGTAACCTTATTCTCTGTGGGATTACTTGGATGGAAACCAATTAGGGAACAGTTCAGACAATATAAATGCATACAGATTAGTACAGATTGAACAGTACCACTGCCAACTAATCATACAGTATATAAAGCCCTAAACAATATAGATATTAGGGAGTGATGGGGAACTGGATTTATATTGTCAGAACATTGAGCACAAAAATACAAGCTGTAGCAACTGTTTATTTAAGTAATAAATAAAGTATGGGTCTGTTTTTCTTGTTTGCTCTGTGCAATGTTCTAAGTGACCAACAACATTACATTCCATGTTGCTTAGTATTTCTGCATGTTTGCCTGAGCAATTTTCTTGTCTTCTTAGAAACATCACTTTTGTTCTTCTGTGAACAGCTGATTTCTTGATTCAGACATTTTGTTTCTGGCATGGGAACCTGATGAGTGTACACATGTAAGTGTGTGTGTGTGTGTGTGTGTGTGTGTGTGTTGTGTTTGGTTGCACCCCCTGTCTGTCATTGCAAAAGTGTTACCAGATGTATTCTATCATGTGTAAATTGAATCCAACTGCTGATGTGAGTTTTCCTCATCACACCCCAGAAACAAGTTGCAACGGTCATGTGCATTGTTATGAGGCAAAGAATCTGCCACAGCTCATGTGGTTCTTTAAAGTAGTTAGGAGTCTGATACAAATAGCAAGTGTCATTTTTTAATCACTTATCTTGTGATTGTAGCAGTATTTTTTTGTAGATCTAAGTTCTGTTAATGCAAATGCAAAAATGATAATGAACAAATATCCCATTTGTCTATATTTTTATATGCAAGAAAGTGTTTTTCCTGGTTAACACCAGAAGTACCAACTCCTGTACTGCACCATATCATATTAGTAATGCTATAGATGTTCCACCGTATCGTATTGCATCATAACCTAGAGTACCTCTTGAACAATATCTGTCAGACCTCTCCTTGTTGTCTATCTGGATTTTATGTCTAACATCCTTGGAGGATGACAACAGCATTTGCCCAGCTAAGATGGAAATCATACTAGAGGATCCTCATTTTATCTCCTTCTCACACTGCAATTCCTTGCCTGCCCAACATCAACCCACCTGGAATGTATTAGAATTAATATGAGAAAGAATCACGTGAGCACCACCTAGGCAACCCAAGACTTCTTATCTTAATGATGTGGAAATGTGTGGTATTAGAAGGGCAGCCTTTTTACTTTCATGGTAGCATTTATTCTTGTTGTTACAATTTACCGTATATGCATATTACCAAAGTATTAGCAAATCTGTGATGATATATTTGCTCCTTTGGGTAATGGCAAAAGGGTCTGGCAAATGTATGGAAAAAACAAACATTTAATTAGTGTTAAATTAATTTTGATTGAATGGGACTTGGTAGAAGTTGGTTATATGTATTTATTGCATTTTATGCCTAGTTTGTACTAATATCTATAATTGTAGGTCCATACATTTCTGTGTGGTGTTTTATGCTTAAAGTCCATTATAAAGATTTGTTATTTTCCTGCCAGTTATTAAGAAACAATTGAAGTATTAAGCTGAATTTAAGTTAAGAATGCTTAACTATAGTAAGTATACATATGTGGCAAAATACCCCCCCTCCATGCTTTATGGGGTCAGGAACAGTAAAGCAGACTAACATTCATCTTTTAGAGCTTCTAGCTACTTCAAAAACAGCTTGAACTTGCAAAGACTGCTACTGAGATCATGGGTAGACTAACAGAACATATGCTGTTCTCTAGCTTTGACCTGTTAATTCAGTTAACAGGGATAGATTGATTCTTTTCCCATCTTTGATTTGTGTTCACATGTTTATTTTTAATGTAAGAAATTTTTGGCTCAGTGACTATCACCTTCTTTTCATATGGGCTTAAAGACCTACAGTATCTCTGGCAAAACTGCCGGCTACCTTCACATGAAGCTACCACATTAAAAAAAGTGCTAAGCATGATAGTTAGCACATGGGGATATATGGAATGGAAAAGTTGTGGAAAAACACACATGGAATATTTCCTATAACATTATTTTTTATGGAAGTGAAAGCCAGAAGTTGTGTATTGACTAGCAACATGACATCTATTCATGTTTGATAGTATCATCACTTCTCCTTTCTCAGGCATGCATAATGCCTCATATTAGTAACAAAATGTATTTGATCATGAATATTGCTGGAATGGAAACATTTCTGTTATATTCCTTAGCCTAAATTGCATACTTTTGAATAATATTTTGGGCTGGTTTAGGGAGGCTCTGGTTAAGCTGCCAGAGGGCTGCAGTTTAATATTTATGATGTTCTTAACTGTTTAATTGGATCTTAACTTGAATTTTAATGGAATGCAGTAATTGTTTTTAATCTACTGTTACCCACAGTGAGCCTTCCACATGGGGTGGGCTATAAATTTTAAAGGAATACTATTGTTCTTCTACAGCTTTTAAAAGCGAACAAACAAACAAACAAACAAACAAATAAAAATATGTCAAAAGTCTTTTAAAGCCAAAAGGTAGAAATTGAGGTTAGCTTTTCATCTTTTTGAATTCTTTAAAATAAAAATCATATTTTAATTAATGAAGAACCAAATTTCCCTTGATAATTTTATAAAAAATGAACATGATATTCATAAAGGCTGTTGAAAAGTAATATTTTATTATTGTCCATAGCTCAATTGAAATTATTTTAAAATGGGTGAGTATATACAATTTAGCATTTGTTTAAATGTAAACTCCGCAGTCTGCATTCAGTATTTATTTCTGTATTGTACTATAACATTGTTTAAGATAGGGCTCAAAATAAAGCTAATTTCAGACTAGTTCTGAACTCTTTGGACTTTAATGAACATGCTTCAAAAAAGAAATAAGAAACTTGTATTACTGAAGTTGTATTATGGGGTTTTTCTTTTATTCATACTTTGTTAGGGAAATGTAATAATATCTACAGCCAAAAGTATGGATAGGAAAAAATTAGTTTAAATTATATTTGAGTATTACTTTATTTTGCACATAGGAAATAAATATATGCAATTCAATCGCAGTTGATCATTTAATATATAAATACATATTGCAATTCAGTTTTCAAGTATATATTTTAATTGTAAATAAATTTCATACAATAAAAAGATAAAAAGAAACTGGCACAAAAATACATATAAAATGTCATTTCAAGTTTTTTTATTATTACCACTTTTCAAATTCTTTTAAATACAAGTGCTTTTTTATATTATGTGATTAGATCAATTCATATTAATTCATATTAATTTAAAATTTCCAATTTTAAATACTGATTTTAATAATATTTTTTGAAACATGTACAATGCTTGACATTATCTACACACAAACACAATTCACTTTGAGTTCTCATATGTTTTCTCCAAAGCACCAAGTCGCTCATTTCAGAAAAGTATTCTTGAATTGTGAATGAAGCACTGCTCATAAAATGAATTATGGAATGATTGATGCATGTCAATAAAGTTGAAAAAAAATGAAAATCATTTAGTAATACAGCTGAAATTTCTGTTTTAATTTCTGCTCCTGTGATGGGAGAAACAAAGCTTTATTTTATTTTGTTCTTCTTCCAAATAAATAAATAAAACATGTACATAGTTACCTATAGATATCAATATTAGAATTACAAATTTTAAGCCACTTACATTGAAAAAAACACTTGGAACTTTGTGGACCATTTTTAATGTGTGTGCATATGTATATACACATATGCACGCATACATGCATTATATTAATGTGTGAAATTATTTAATCACCAAATTGGTGTTACGAAGAAACATAATGGTGCATGCCTCTGTTCAGCAGCACAGATGGTAATAAAACCCAACAAGCCCTTTATGCTTATTTTTGAGAATGTTTTCCACAACTCGTATATACTGTACTTAACTACACCTACTATGCACCTTGGGACAAACAGAGGAGCTGATTTGTATCATTCTGCAAAACTAGTCACAGACATGATCTGTAGCCTACTACCAGAAATTGTTATGAAAGAGAACGTTCTTTCATTTACAAGTTCACTTGTAAAATTAGTATGCCAAGTCTAAAATTTACCTGTAGATATTTGCTTTACTTTCTGTATATTCTTTTTTGGGGGGGAAGTGTAACTGTATGTGTGTATATAATACACATATACTTATACTTTACACATCTTTATTAGCTTCCTTATGAGAAGCATCTTCTGAATTTAATATTGATTCATATGTTACATAATCTATGTTGAGATAAAACAATCAGTTTTTAAGGATACGAATTATAAATGTATTAATAATAATAGGGCAAAGATGTTGTAAGCAAATACATTCAAAGATATGATGTTTTCCAATTCCTAATTATGTATGATAATACCTTCCTTCATTCATTCATAGCTAGCTAAATCAAGACTAACTTTCAACATGGAATAAAGTCTAACTCTTTCTTAAATGCTGTGTCCATGGCCCAAGTTCCATGGCAGGTATGTATCAATTTTTTTTTTTTATGATTATGCTGTTTCGTTTAAAGAAAATAGAAGACATAAATATATGTCTTTGGCACTAAATACAATGGAATACAAGATTAAGATATAGTGCAGAAGTTAATATGTGACTGTGTTTTTATTTTTTGTTGTTCTGTTGTTGAATAAGAATCGTTATCCAAAAAATACAATTATTTTTCAAACTGATGTTTTAATATACAATCAAATCAACAAAATCCACTCCAATATAACAATGAAAATAATGAGATATTTCAGGTTATTGGGATTTTCAAATTTCTAGTTAGAGTTCCACATAAGTTTCTAATCAATATTGATTCCATAAATTCAGATATGTGGACTTGTTTGAAATTTTTTTTAAAGAGCCATGTATCTTCTAGCAACAAAATTAATAATAAGGACCACAAAGTTGTTTAACTGAGTGATCCTGTCACTAAACATTAACATAATTTTCACCTACACAGTTATTAACTAAAAGACATGAAAGAGATTGGGGTGGAAATGGAAAAAAACAAGTTCAAGAAAATTAAGTTAAATATTGTATTAAATAATGTCAAGTGAAATACAGCTCAGATCTTATAGCATATCTAATAACAGAACTTCTCATTGTATATTCTATTGAGGTTTTGCAAACATATTTCAAATATTATGCTGGAATCCATTGAAAAAGTTGTTGGATTGCTTGCTTGCTTGCTTTTTAATAAGTTATTTGCCATTAAATATAAAGATAAAGATTCCATTTCAGATTAAATAGACATCTAACACTTTATAAAGATAGTGATTTACTTCTGATTTTTTAAATATGTTGTTCTTATGTAATTAATTTTTATTTTCACAACTAGAAAATCCCTCACCCAAATTATTTCTTATTTCTATTCTGCCTTATTCTTGATAGCATGCTATTTTATAGCATTTAATGCTAATTTCAATATAAGTTTCAGTCATTCAGGATGTGTATATAAAAATCATCTTCCAGAAAGTATCTGTTACTTAAGGAAGATCAAATGGAGAACTGAAAAATGCATAGAACTGCCTTCAAGACCAACCCATATGACTGGTTAGAAAGTCAATCTACAAACTATTTCTTTAGGATGAAAAAGGGAGGCAGTAGAGCTGCCATTTAGTTCCAAACCATGATTTGGAAGGTATTTTGAATGCACTCTTTAACTTCTAAAATGTTATTTGATATACCAATTGTTTAGAAAACAAAGCAATACATGGACTTCAAGAAAGACTCTGAGTATTGTGCAAATTCAAATATTTAAAACAATTTTTTTTGGCAAGGACGCAAATGACAGATTTTGGGAAGTTATTCCACTGTTCTCCTCATTTCCAGTATATGTAAATGTAAACAGTCAATCTCTCTCTCTCTCTCTCTCTCTCTCTCTTTCTCAAATAGGAAATTGCTCCTTCATTTTATCCATTCAGCCAAATATTGTTTATTCTACTTAAGGACAAAGTGTCTTATGGGTATAAAATCATGGATGTAAACTCCAAAACTGCTTCAAAACCCACTATCAAATCAGTTTTTAAAATTAATTTGATAAAACAAATATATAAGTTATTGGAAAATAATCATTTTTTGCATTATTTTATTAAATTTGACTTTAAATGTTATGAACTCTTAGAGTGATGCAAACATTTTTCATATCATAGATTTACTTTACATTTCCAACCTATTTAGCCTAAGTAGAACTGAAAAGGGGGGAAAAATTATCAGGAACATCAGGCAATGAGATTATGGTGCAACTGACTCAAAAGCAAGGTCAATGATTTAATCATTACAGAGCAGTTCACAATCAGGCTTACATGTCATTTATTTTACAAGAAATAAATAAAAGACAGTCACAAAGTGCTTAGTTTCACCAAATGTAACAGGAATTGTTTTAGTACTTTTTGCCATTATCTGAAGGAACTTGGAGCAATAGGAAATTCACTGGTTTTACCCTGATCACATGAAAGAAATCTTGATTTGAGAAATGATATTTTATCATTCACATCTTGAAAGATGTTGGGTTGCTTGCTTGCTTCCTTTATTTAGGCTGGGGCAAACTTTTTTATTTTTTTTGTAAGGGCAAACCAAATCTCACATTTTTTAGTAAGGAAGATTGGCAGCAGGGGCGTTATACCAACTAAGTATAGTTTGTATGCTAGAATAAATAAAAGAGCTTCTATATTTCATTTGTGCTATATCAAATTTGCACTGTATCCTTGAGGTATTGGGAAGAAAACTGAAGGGTGTGATACCCTGGAAGTGCACCTTTTTTTTTCTTTCATTATTTTTGAATTGTAAATAAAGTTATTGTTTACTTTTGCACCCACTTTAGGACTTCAGGGACAAAACTTGCATGTGGGAGATTTTTCAGAGATTTTATATTCAATTATTTCACTTCCTCCAGCATTTCCCTTGGTGAGAATCTTGATTTAGTTAAGGATCAAATTATACATCTTCCTTTCTGCATTTAGATTGTAAGAGACAGAGAATGGTATTTTCCCCCCCTTTGCTTCTGTCCTGAAACCATCTAGAATAACCACATCATATGGGGATGGAGTTGTTATTTTTCCTTTTCCTTTTTTTAAAGGGCGAATCTGTAAAAATGTGACACGCGGGTCAAAATCAATATGTATCCAAAGCCTTTGTGGTAACAAAAGAGGGAAAGAAACGCTTTGCGACAAAAAAAAATTAAAACAAACACTGCAATTAGGTTTTATTTAGTCTTTTTAAAAAGAAAGACAATGATTTCCATTTCATATGGAAATGTAGATTTTTCAGAGTAATTTCATGTTCTTTTTGATTTAAAGGAACTTTTTTCCTTTGATTACTGAGATAGGCAGTTTTCTCTTTTTAACAAGTAACACAAAATCAACGTACTTCCCCTCCTTTTTTACTGCAAACAGTCAGCAAAAATTGTCTTCTCGAATGCCCAGAGCACAATAGCACCGATCTCAATTTAAGTTGAGAGATGTTTTGTGCCACCTTCTCCTTGTCACTTTCCGCTGTCATTTGTTAAGATATCAGCTCTAAATTATTAAACCATTTTAGGAATATAAATATTCACTAGTCAACAAATAAAAGTGACAGCTAATTAATCAGTATCTGAACATGTGCTAAGGTGTCATGCTTTAGTCCATGTCAGGGTAAGAATCCTGCTGAGGTCCACATGTCTGCCACCTCTTGTTTCTTTCTTTTTGCTGCATAAAAGCCTGCCTACACTTCCTGGGGGCTTCCTTCCTGATTAGTTAAGAGGCCTCATGCTTCCTTTTGCCAGCTTTCTCTCTTTGCCATGATCTTAACACATAAGCCAGGACTAGGGATGAAGGAGGAGCTGAGGGAAAACCATAACTGACAGCTGGACTGGGTATAATCTTTGACATGGTTGGCAGGACAGTGTGGTCTTCAAAAGCCACAGAAAAAAAGGGTAAAAGATTGGCAAACATCCTTAGTTCAGGCCAGAAGGATTGTCATACTCGGGATCATGTGACTCTGAGCTGAGAGTGGAATGGCTTTGAGACACTTGGAACAAGTCAAAAGGTGATGTTATGCCCTTAAGTGAGGGTGGGCAACATTTTTTTTTGTAATCCATGGCTGCAAGGTAATGAAGTAAAGGCTATATTGGTTGGAACTGAAATATGTCATGAGTGGGGTTGCAGCTAAAGAGAGTTGACACCCCAATTTGCTCTTTGACAACATCTCTCCCCCACCCCACTTTGCTTTATTCTCCTTCAAAAGGTAGTTGTGAATGGAGACACAGCTTTTATGAAAGGTCTCTTATCCAGGGCCTTTTGAAATAAAGTTAATGCCAGCTAAATAAATTTGATCACTATTTAAAAGTATCACTGATTGCATTCCTAGTTTGCTTGTTTGTTTGTTTATTTATCTATCTTAATGAAAAACCAAGTGATTTGTTATTTAATTAATTACACACACCCACACACCCAATAATAACATCACAAAATGGAAAATAGAAGTGACAGCTCAATTGTCAGTGGCCAGATTACGCTATTATTGGTTGGTTATTCTAACACCTTCCAGCATGGTTTAAAATTCTCATTTGGATGTTTTGACACAGAGTGGCTGCTATTTGCAAAGAACTAGAAAATTCCATGATTAAGCCTAACATTGAATGTAGGATTCCCACTGTCAATTAGTGGGTCTTATACCCATTACTTTACAATAGCCTCTAAAGTTCCTAGCCATACTATTGTATATATGGCGAGCTGAACTAATAAATAATTAATGTGACTGAGTAATCATTAATAAATAACTTGAGTTGGACAAAGTATTCCTACCTGCTATTTTGGACAGCTCTGACACTCAAGTCTTCAATATTCTTTATAAAATTCCAGAGTATTTGCTACAAGTACAAAAAGGAACATATTGTTTATATCCCTCTTTCTGGGCTTTTTTTTTTAGTTTTATTTTAAAAGTCTCTTTCCCATTCCAATAAAATAAAAAGAACCTGTGTCACTATGTATGCTGGGCAATTTGGAAAACAGACATAAAGCTGAAATGGCTTTAGGTCTGATGGGTCTATAACACCGGTCTTCAGTCTAAGCCTGGGGATGTGTGTAGCCCACAAAGGTACATGTACAGCCCATAAATTGTTCCAGATGTTGTTGTCCACCAACCAAATTCACATACTATTCTTCCTGTCTCGCCTATCTATATGAGATCAGAATCTTTAATTCTATGTGTGGGAAAGGATACTTATCCTTGTTTGCTTGTTTATTTAGCTCAATAATTCCAAAATCTGAAATCAACTAAGATGTTAGAAGAATAGGATTATGCAAGATACATGTCTGTGTATCTGCAAAAATTAAATGGTAAATGCATTTTAATACAGTAATATTAATATTTCATTGTGGGATTTATTTTTCTTACCACGCCCACTCTTTAAATCTTTTTTAAAGAAATGTCCTTTTGGCAGTTCAGCCTTCAGAGGGCCATTCACAGTCTATCCCTGATGTAGAACCATCCCTGGCAGTGGTTCAACTATGTCATGTCTTTTGACTCTTGTAATGTCAGAGTTTTAATATTTGGAAAAAAAACCAACCTTACACATTTCTGAGGATATGAGTAGAAAGAATCTTCAAAGTTTACTGATCTTTCTGGCTCTTAGAGAGACAGGAAACTAATTAATCTGAATTAGTGATCATGATTAGTCAAGAGTAATTTATCCCAGTGATTTCAGTGATTTATTCTTAATTCTGACACTGAGGTAATGGAGGGGGGAAATGCAATAGCCTTTCACCTATTGAGTTTTTGTTTTGTTTTATTCTGCCCTAAGAAATATATTTATATTTGTTTTAATGGCCAAGAAAACAGCACTGTCCCTCTTTGTAAATGGTTCACAGGTTCATAATAACAGAAATGAAACCAGAGATATTTGTGGAATCTTAATAGTTCTGTTTACTCTTTTTGGTCTCAACTATTTTCAGTTGGACAACTGGAAGAAAATCTTCAACCTGGATGTCACTGCTCAAACTGACATGAAATTGCTTACAAACACTAATTCTCTAAAACGGTTGGCCAAGAACAAAGCTCATCTTTTGTTCTTGGCCAACCATGAGAGTTGTACAATTCTAGTAGTTGGAAATCTCATGGATGAATGAATAAAGTTACTTATCTGAAAGAAATCAGTGGAGTGGCAGTTCTGACTGCTACAGGCCAACAAACATTGAATGAAAAGATTATTTTTATATCAGATTTTTAAAAACACCCAATGGATCTGTGCTCTCATTTGCTAAGCTAGTTTAGTTAACCCAATCAGTAGCTTAGATCACAACCTGTTGCCTCTATTATCTACTTCATCAAGGGAAAGCCAAAATTGCTGACTAGCATGCAGTACAGAAGAGTGCAAATGTTTCAAAAAATACAGTGTAAGAGATTGGATTAGTCTGAATGCAATTAATGCATGCACAAAATACACAACACATAGCTCCACATTTAAATAAACAAAAACATACAAAAGTATATGTATAGTCAGGAGATAAAAAGGAATAAAAAAAGACCATGAAAAAATTATTATACTAGATTTGGGAGGAGTAAATTTGATAAGAATAATGAGTTGTATGTAATAGATGAGAGGTGGAGGTGAAGGAGTGACTAGTAGACTAGTACTGGGTGTGTTTTGGGTGAAAGTTAATATATGTGAAAGTAGCTAGGCTAAATAGTGTTAGGGATGAGCAGTGTTTATTCACCATGTGATCAAAGGCAATGATTTTGAACAGCTGTATGGCTTGGAATGACTCAGTAATAGAGAGGGGGAAGCAGACTTAAGTTATGATGGGAAGAGGAGAAATGGTAGAATATATGGAGTAAAACATTACAGGGGAAGAGAGACTGAAAATCTGTAGCCAATCTTTTCTTCTGGCTTCATTTTTTCATTCCCATATCCAGAAGACCAGATTGCTAGTGATTTCAGTCTCAAGCTGCTGCTGATAAACACTAGGTCCATCGGTAACAAGGTGCAACAATTGTAACATCTAGAAATTTAATGTAACCTTGTTTAGAAACTTTATTTTGCCATCTTGATATCTGTCATCCCATTTCTCCTGCATCCACCACAACAGGGCTGGGGAGGGAGGGGGAAGTGGCAAAGCTCTTCACAGACAATTTAGCTGTGATTGATGCTTGCTCTGCAAGTAGTGGAGTATGAATGCTTATGTGTAAGGTAAAGAAAAATTGGGTTTCCACTCATGTATTTTCTACACTACTGCCATTGTAGAAGTGGGCATGTCTGGATTGTTGGACATAGTTGTCAAGCTAATATTAGAATTCCACAAATGATTCCCCTAGGTCAGGGATGTCAAACTCAATTTCATTGAGGGATGCATCAGCATTATGGTTGCCCTCATAGGGCCAGATGGGTATGGCTGGGTAGCCATGGCTGGGTGGTCACAGCCAGGTCACCATCACTAGGTAGGTGTGGCTGGGTACAGATGGCCAGGTAGATGCAGCCAGCCCAGGCCCGCTTCCCCGAGGGGGCACCTGGCTGCACTTACCTCCTCCTTGAAGCTGCTGCTGTGCTCGCTCTCCTTGGACAGGTTGCTCATGGTGGGTGTGGGAGGGTGGCCGGAGTGTGTGATTATGGCTTCCCCTCTGGGATTGTGAGCTTCCTGGTCTGGAGGAGAATGGAGGAGCAGCAGAGCTCCTGCTGGACAGGGCTGCGATGCTGCTGCTGCCGCCATGGGGGGTGAGGCAAAGCAGGTGGTGGGGAGGGATGGCCTCTCTGCGAGGCCATGAGGTGTATGAATGTGGTGAAGGTGGGGTGGGGCAAAGTGTGGCTTATTGAACATCCTGGGCTTACATCCAGCTGGCTGTTGCTACCAGCCAATGAGCAGCTGACGGGCCAATGAGCTGCAGCTGCTGACGGGCACCACCAGCCCCTGCATGCTTGCCACCCAGAGGGAGCACCCAGCCAGGCTGGAGTGGGTTGGGGCTGAGGCAGAGGGGCCAGCCCCTCATTGTCTCCAGGACAGCCCAACAGACCAGATCTAAACACATCTTCTCCAGATCTGACCCACAGGCCTTGAGTTTGACATGTCTGCCCTAGGTGAATTGAGTTCCCCTAGACAGAAAGTTGGTCCAGCAAGGTCTAGGATTTCATGGCCTCCATGGCAACTATGGGTTAATAAACATAGGCATGAATTAGATGTATGTTTGGAGCAGTTGCAATGTGATTTCAGGATTACATTCAGCACAACACTTCTCTGCATCTTTTGTTTTGGTCAAACCATCTCTTGGTCTAGATAAAATTTGTCACCACCTTAGATCTTGGCAAGGTAAGAGGATGTTGTGATGATTTTACAATATGTTGCTGATAAAATCATTCAAAACCTTGATTTCTCATGTATTTTAGAGAAGGTATGACAATCTGATGACAATTTACATCTGTTACACATGCTTAGCTTAGAATAAACTCTATTCAACTCAAGGTAATGTATTTCTAAGTAGATCTATAAAGAAACAAACTATAATGGTGTTTCTCAGTCTTGGCAACTTTAGGATAAATGGATTTTAATTCCTAGAAATTCCCAGTCCACATTTCCTTATAACGTGTAGATTGTCAAGTCCAAAGAAAAGAAATGGAAAAAATTGTGACTTTTGCATTGACATCTTCAAAATGTTGAATGCTGAAATTTACTATAAAAATTTATTATTATTTTTTTATTTTTAAGAGAAAAAAATGAGACTGAACAAGTTCATTAATTAATGGTCCTAAATTCAAGACCTACAGCATAGAGACAATCTCAAAAAAATAACCCTTGTTAGGAGAGGGAAATAAAAAAAAGAAGGCAATTATTATGATTCAACACAATGAACCTGGCTGGAGATGAAAGGTTTCAGTTTTTAGTCTTGAGCTTTTAAAGTCATCTATATAGTCAGACAAATCTATCAGCTGCATTTGCTCTCTTATTCTGTTTGTGTTTCCTTCATATAAAAAAGGTATGGATTTTGATTATATCATAAAATGTTATATCTTCTCCTTTCCTAGCTTTTATCTGAGTCTATATTTTTTTGATCAAAAATAATAATGAGGATTTATTTCTGAACAAATGACCTGGGCTCTTATTTAAGTCCCTGAATTAGATATTTAACTAATAAATCTTCTGTCTACCATTCAAGAAAATGAAAAATTACAAACCCCCAGAAAACCATTATACTGAATTAATAGTATTTGTGTGTCTATTTAAGTGTATGAGTATGTATTTGCGTATTTGTGTGTATGCCTCCATAGATTTGATGAATGCAACTAACTTCCTGGTGAAGGACAGAAAATTTATCCTGCGTTATTTTCTTCTCCATTCATTCATTCTGGATGAATATAATAATGGTACAAAGGTGCACTTCCTGGTTCACTGCATCTTTAGAACTTACTTGTACTTTGGTTATAAGATTGGTTGCAAAAGTCTGGTTGGTCAAGGGTTTCATTATTGTCTTTTCCCAGAGTTTATAGCAGTACTTACTCATGCGTCAGCTTATGCTGACTTCTGCAAAAAAGAATTTCATAGAGGATTTTCTCTTTTTTTCTTTATTTCTCTCTCTCCCTCTCTCCCTCTTTGCAAGCTGACATTGCCTTTTTTCAGACCTACAATATATGCTTTCATTGTTCCCATACCAACTTATGAATATGTTGATGCCTCTCTCTCTTTTCTTTTAAAAAAAATCTGAGTTCTGTTCATCACAGATGTTTAGAAACACAGCTGTCCATCTACAGTGGTTCTGCATGAAAGACCATGGTTGTTGAGTACAAAAGAGGGGATTCAGGCAAATATGCACTATAAATAGATGGCATTGTCTGCCTTCTCATTTTCCACTAGAGTCCTAAATTTTGGCATCCGACAATGCACTGCAGTGTCAAAGCAGTTTGTACCTCTCCCTTGCTCAGCTTCGTAAAAATTGAAATAGGCACCAAAACCAGTGCTGTTGCTATTGTTTCATGACCAATTAATCAAAAACATGTGTTCTCTTGAAACCAAAGTAGAGGGTCAAGATCTTTAAATAGAAAGGACACCCTGTACGGAGAAATAGGAAGAAAAGCATCCAGAATAGTAGTTTCACTAGCAAAGTTCAGTAGCATTCCTGAGATGAAAATCAATTTGTCCCTATATTTTAAAACCACAGTTCCACAAGTACTCAGTTAATAGGCAGATCTTGTATTTTACCATATAAAAAAGCATATTTTGAGTCTTGTCCCAAAATGGCCACAGCACAATTTTTAACAAAGAGATTTATTCAACTACAAAAGCCTTTGGCATTATTTCTTGAGCAGAAAGAAAGGTATCAGTGATTGTGAAAAAATATCATTATTCACTTATCATTCCAAGCACTTAAATTTTACTAAATCTCTGTTCTTTGAATCTTGTTGCTTTGAGAAAGAACCATCTGCCATGAATCACAGAGTGCTTCTGGCATAAGATTTTTATATGGGGATTTCAAAAACACATTCCACCTGGCAATATTACATTCATCATTTAAATATAAGAAGAACCCCAAAGGTTTAGGCTGCTTTTCATGGAGACTGAGAAGATTTTTTTTTAGGAAAGCAATGTTTCTAGGATTAAATCAATGTTTTTGTTTCTTGATGCTTTCAGTAATTGAATTTAGAAGCTCAAATGTAAGTTCCATCCACATACATATGACAACAATCACTGACTGACGTATTCTCCATTAATTTGTCAAATCCCCACTTACTAAACATAACCCTTTTCTGTCTTTCAGACAAATGGAACTACAATTCCCAGAATTCATGGTCAGAAAAGTCTATGATTGTTCAGGCAGTTCATTCTGAGTTGTGGTCCAACACATGTTGAGTATATCAGGTTTAGAACATGCTGCTCTATTATCATGACTATTAGTTCAAGATTTTTTTCCCCTTCTTTTGTGCTGGGCTCTGCCAGGAATCAAATTCATTGGCAGTTTTTATGATTATGTTATAAACATAATTGTTATAAACTTCCTGTCTTTCTCATTGAAAGGATAAGAACATTGTCCTCATTGTAAGGATAAGAGCCACTGTGTTAGTGAGATGGGTAACATGAAATTTTAATAAATAAAATAAAATAAAACTCTCTTAATTTTGATCTGGAAACATTCCATCAAGCTCTGGGCTATTATTTGTGGCAAGATAGACAGACCTTCTTCTGTCCCCAATTTGGCCTTTTAGGCTTCCCAGTGATGTATCCATTGCCACTGTAATTGAATCCATCCACCTTGCTGCTGGTTGTCCTCTTCTTCTCTTTCCTTCCAATTTCCCAGCATTATAGATTTTCTAGAGATCTGGGTCTTCATATATGTATTATATCCAAACTATGATTATTTGAGCTTGTTCATTTGTGCCTTGAAGGAGAACTCTGTACTGATTTGTTCTATGATCCATTTTTGACTGTTTGTGATACTTTCAAGAATCTTCTCCAACATTAAATTTCAAAGATGATCAATATTCTTTTTACCCTGCTTTTTCAAGGTCCAACTTTTACTCCGTAAAGTACTACAAGGAAAACCATTGACTATTTGATCCAGATCTTTGTAAATATAGACATGTCATGGCTTCTGAATACTTTTTTTCATAGTTTCCCTGCCAAGTGCTAGTCTATAGTGCATTTCTTGACTGCTTGTTCCTTTAACATTGACAATTGATCCTAAAAGGTAGGAACTATCCATCACTGTCTTCATTTCTAGGGCTGTTAATCAGCGCAGCTGCTTGCCTTCAGAAGTTGTGGATGCTCCAACACTAGAAGTTTTTTAAGAAGAGATTGGATAGTAATTTGTCTGGAATGCTATAAGGTCTTCTGCTTGGTCAGGGGATTGGACTAAAAGACCTCCAAGATCCTTTCTAACTATGTTATTCTGTATTCTGTCCTATACCTGTTGTCATTAGCTTGATCTTCTTTATATTTAATTGTAGTTTCATTTTTTTTCACTGTACTCATTGACTTTCATTATTAGAGATTACATGGGGACAATGTCATCAGCATAATGCATGTTATTAGCTTTCTTCCTCCAGTTTTAAAACTACACTCATCTTCTTCCAATCCAAATCCCTCAATATATATTCAGCATATACTGTAGGTTGAATACACATAGAGAGAGTATAAGGCTTTAACTCACTCTTTTAGTGTCCTGGAGCCATTCTGTTTTGCAATGTGTTTACCTCTTTTGTGATTTCTTATCCTGTGCATAGGCTTTGCACAAAAACAATCATATTCTATAATTCTTATTTTCTAAGGACAACAGTTGAAAATGGTCTTCCATTCACTATACCATTCCCAACTGATAACTATCGGTATCCAACATCTATTTGAAAATTTCTCGTGAAAATGAAGAAACTCTTTTATGCAATAACTTATTCACTGATTGACAGCTCTTACTATCAGGAAGTTCTTTGTAATGTCTAATCTGTATCTACCTCTTGAAGTTTTCATCCCATTAATTTCTAGTCTTACCCTCTGGAGTAAGTAATTCTGAACCTTGTACAACATTACAGCCCTTCAGATATTTTAAGACAGCCATCGTGTCCCTTTTAATTCTGCTCTTCTGCAAACTAAGTACGTATTTATTAAAGTCTTTTAACCATTCCTTGTAGGACTTGGTTTCCAATCCTTTTACCCTCTGGGTAGCTCTAGTCTGTACTTTTTAGAAAATTGGATTTTCTAAAAAAATGTGCTTTCTTGCACTTCAGTTCTACACTTTTATTTTTGATATAGGTTTACAAGAAGTGTATATATGTAAATTAAACATTTATTTGCAGAAATATGTTACTATTTAGTTTGTTTATTTTGACAATCTAGGGATGGCTGGAATTAAGATCTCATTAGTACATATTTGGTCAGATCACATGATCTTTTTAACAACAGCATCATAAGTTTTCCACATTCCCCAGAGCACTTAATAAAGTATATGCAGAAATATTCCTTGTCCTTTAATTATTAAAGAAAAATATCTGTTGCTTTGTAGGAATTTTCAAAATTTGATTTTGATTTCATAACCCTACAAGGTAACCCCAACAAAGCAAGAGTTTAGAAAAGTAAGATCATCAATCAGAAATGAGAGCATCCCTCATTCTTATTTGTTTGGTGTTTTTTTTCAAGTGATGTTACATTCTTGTTGATGGATGATTTATTTATCTGATAAGGTGGTAATTTTTCAAATCTGTATGTTGGTTACTACTGATAAAGGAGATTATTTGTAGCTCAGGATTGAAATGAGGAGTTTTTGGTGCTCTCTGAGCTTGGTTGTTTTCTTGCAAACCTTTCATTACCCAAACTAGGTAACATCATCAATGCTAGTAGGGAGTGGGGTATCCTCTCAATTTATATTGTAGTGGCTTGCCCTTTCAGTATTGGTGGAAATGATCTTGGAGATTCCTTGATTGGGCTGATAATAATAATAATAATAATAATAATAATAATAATAATAATAATAATAATAATAATAATAATAATAATAATAATAATAATAATAATAATAATAATAGTAATAATAATAATAATAGTAATAGTAATAATAAAGTTGGAAGGGACCTTGGAGGTCATCAAGTCCAACCACCTGCTCAGGCAGGAAACCCTATAATATTTTGGACAAATGGCTGTCCAGTCTCTTCTTAAAAACTTCCAGTGTTGGAGCATTCACCGCTTCTGGAGGCAGGTTGTTCCACTGGTTAATTGTTCTAACTGTCAGGAAGTTTCTCCTTGTTAGCTTGTTTAGCACTTCCTTGATTGGGGTATTGTTTATTTCTTGACTGTTGGTCTGATGTTAATCTTGATGTTAATCTAAACTGATCTGAGTGTTGATTTCTAGTGGAGAGGGGTTTTTGGTCTTTTTGTTCCTTTTTTGGCTTGATGATTTTTTCTTTTGTACATATTGCTTATGACTCTGTATCTATTAATGGCTAATTTGACAAGTGCCAGGCTTCCAGAAATTCTCTAGCATTTTTTTATTTGGCTTGGTCTATGATGCTCACTGTTTCCCAGTTGAAACTATAGTTAAGTCTGTCCATAGGTTGTAAAATTGAAGAGTATTCACCATTTCTTCTGATTGCCAGTTGAGGTTCATGGTCACCATTCTGCTAGTCTTCTTCCTGTTTGTCCTACATAGAGGCTGTTGTGAGTCTTTACAGTTTATGTTATAGATAACTCCTGTTTTTTGACAACTAGTTGGTGTTGGTGTATATATGCTGGTAATTATTTATCTATTTGTCCTTTGTCCCTTATTGCCTTTACAGTTTTAGATGTTTACTTTTGTTTACTTTTTCTTTGTGTACTGGGTTTTGGGTCTGTTTAAAACACTGCATGGGGACTGTGTTGTGTGGGTCAAATGAAAAGTAATGTCTTTAATGACAATACCCATGAGCTAGAAACTCTGACATATACTTTATCCTCTCTTTTTTACTTTAATTGTGGAAACATTGCTGTGAGAAATGGTTCTGTTGTTATTGTTTAGGAAATGGAAACATGTGGTGGAGTGTGCACAGTATACTTTAAGCAAAGTGCCATGATTCAATTTTTGGATGCTGAAGGAATTCTCCCAACTCTCTGCAGCCAACTCAGCACAGCCAACTTACCACGGCCAACTTGCTATGGCACAATTTGCCGCTGGACAAGAGTTACACTAATATTGAAGAAATAGTGTAATAGAATCATTAAAGAAAGGATGCCAAAGGAAGGGCAAAATGAAATATGAATGACAAAAATTAAAACAATTTTTAACTATTTTGAATAATTAAATTGAATTGTTGAATGGTCCCACAGAAAGTTGTCCCATGGTGAGTTGGCCAAGTGGAGTTGTTCTACAGCAAGTTGGCTGTGGTGAATTAGCCGTGGTGAATTGGCCGTAGTGAGTTGACCATGGCCAGTTGGCTGTAGTGAGTTGTTTCATTCCGATGAAATACAGATTGTTTATGGTAATAACTATGTTTATATGAATACTAGGTGCTGCTGGCCTAAAAAAAATATAAAATTGGTGAACTTGGAAGAACTAATTTTTGTGATGAAAAATCAAGTTGACAATCTTTGATAATAAGAGATTATTTGTATTAGAAAAGTTGATTTCTAATATCGAAGGACAATCAATGGATCATCTAAAGGGAAATCCCTGTCAAGCTTGGAATTTTCTAGGAAATGTGAGGTTGAAATTATTAATCTTCTTCAATATCAGAAAACTGATGGCTGTCAGCTTCTCAAAATAGCTTAGATCCGAAAACACATTCCACAGAAAGGCCCAAACTATACTTTACTGATATTGGCTATAAGAGCAGAATCTTGAGAGTCTGATTGTGCCCTTCTCTCTCCAGTGAGTCAGGAAGGTGTGATCTTGGGTCCCTTTTTATTATCTCCCTTTCCAGGACTTAAATAATGCTTTTGTCTTCTTTATTTACTTAACCCTTTCCAAAAATGTGTTTCAGGACTGTCTACACTGGCAGGGATGAAAGATTAAATAGCTAAAATTCACCACAACTGTTGTTACACTACAAAAATGAAGGTGAATGAGGAATTTCTTCACAGCATTATGACAGCCAACAAAAAATGACTCATTGTTATGACTCATAAAGGAAGCATAAGTCCATGAAATATTATTACAAAACTCATGGTTATGGTTTTGGGGATACAGATGGTGTTATTCACATGGATTTCCTTAAATCTGGCACCAATCTCAACTCTACAATTAACAACTATTAAGCAGAGTTTGGAAGCACAAGAGGCAAATTTTGCTGCAACATGACAAGGCTAGGTCTCACACTTTACAAGCCACCCAAGAGGCAATTGTGAAGTTGAATCTTGCCATCTTAATCATCCAACATGTAATCTTAACTTGACCCCATTCAACATCCCAGCATTTGATCATTTGATTCAAATGAAAAAGTAGAAAGGATCATCAGAACATGGTTGAAAATACAAAGTGTGCAGTTCTTTCATGATAGCTTTAAGAAGTTTTCCATCTTTGGCAGAATCATGTAGCAAATGGTGGTGGTTATGTGGAGGAGAAAATAAAGGTAACTAAAAGCTCATTTCTTACAATATTCCTAATTAAACCAGTTATGGAGGTGGAGGCATTACTTTCATTCAGCCCTCATAATTTGGGCACTTGAAGTAGCCTGCTGATAGACCATGAAATATCTGTAATGAAGTGGAAGTTACATGTTGTATGTGAAGTAAAAAAATCATATAGTTGGGTGACCAAAGCAACATCAATCCAGGCTAAATACTATGTTAAATCCAGTTAATCTAGATAATCTGTTTCATCTAGGATTGCTTAAAGCCGAAAAATCGCAACCCTTATGCTTATCTTTCTAAGCCATGGAGTTGGCCATGTTTCAGAGCACATAAGAAACAGCCTTCTAAGTCTTTCCTTTAAATCTCTTTTCCCTCAGGGAAGATTTGATCTAAACATGCTCCTTTGCAGACAGAAGGAATCTTTCTCTTTTCTGAGGAAAAGTAGAAATTTTATGCTAAAGTTAGAGGAAGGGCAATGGAAAAAAGGAGTAGGAGGAAGATGATATAAAAAATAACCATTCTAACTTCTCATCTCTCCATCATTTATGGAACTCTGTTAAGCATAGATCTGAATTGAATCCAATGGAATAGAATCCAAGCAAAATAACAAATTACAATTCAAAATCCAAATTCCAAAATCTATTTGGGATAGTTGTGTTCAAGTTGTTATTCTACTTTGTCATTCCAGTATTTTTGGATTCTAATAACATACATATATCCTACAATGACCCCTTACCTTTATAATTAACATATGATTTTGAAGACAATTTGGTCTCTTAACCTTCATAGCTTGTAAGCTTAGCATATATTAGATACTGTAGGTAGGAGATGAACAGGTTGAGCCCAAAGGTGGGGTTAAATGGGTCATCAATCTGGAGTCATTGTGCTATCACAAGAGACCCAAGTCTAGTCCCCCATGAATTCTGTTGATCTTTATCTAGTGCCAATTTGGCTTGACCATTAGTAGATCAGATTCTTGTGTACAGGTAGCATGTAATAAACATTTAGTGCTTTGAACTCAATTCCTATTCCTGGTTACTTACATCTGACAGATACTGTTAATTGGACTGAGATGGGTGGCTATAGAAATTGAATAAATAAATATTTTTATTAAAAAACTGAAATTGAAAATATTAATAAATGATTTCACTGCATGATTCTTTTACATTATACCTTATTTAAGTGAATTGCCAATTGTTGTAAGACATTTCAATATGAGATAGTTCTTTTCTTTTATTATGTCCTTGTTATAATAAATTAATCTTAAGGTGGAAATTCCAAAAGAGAGTTTATGTCAAAATATTTTTAAAGTTTTAAAAAGGGCTGTTATGTGAGGAATTTTTTTTACATATCTTCTTTGTAACCTATTATCAGCCATGCTAAGCAAATGTCTTCAAGTTATTTTTCAGCAATTGTTCCAGTAAAACTCCTTTATCTACATTATATAAACTAATGATGGCTGCCAGCCTGCCAGTATCACAGTTAAGTCTTAAATAAAAAAAAAATTAACAACTTGGTTCAACAACACAATCTTTTTAAGGTATACTGGAATATTTTTAAAAGATTGTCATCTCCTTAATGCTGGAGAGCTAATAAATTAGATGACACCTTAATGCACATGCTACAGCTATGTCTATTTACCTATTAATATTATTACTATGCTGAGCCATGTTTTTGCAAGCAAGTTAAGGGTCAGATATGTTAATATGAAATTAAACTATAGCTCTCAAATTTGGAATCCTTAAATCTATGAAGAACACTAATATGTGCTGAAATTATTGCAATAGTCACAAAACAACAATAAAGAAAGATGTTTATATATTCCTGAAAGGATTATCTGCTTAGCAGATGCAGGTTGGCTTTTTTATTTGTTTGTTTGTTTGTTTGATTGATTTCATTTTTGGGCAGCTCACAATTTTAATTTTTTAAAAAAATATTACAAATAAATCTTTAAAACATTTTAAAACAATAAAAGTAGTAAAAATCATTAAACCAATAAGATTGTAAAAATGTAGAATGGTGCTGGAACTTTGAAACTGGAATAGCTTGATATTTTCATTAACTTTTTTTCGGGGTTTGTCTGCTTTGTTTCTGTCTCTTGCAACTTTTGGGGGGATGCATATGTTACTAATTGTTATGTAAATCTTTCAAAAAAATTTATCTGTAATGTTTCTACAGTTCAACAGGAACAATATATAGGGTTCTGCGCTTGTTATTTTTTCAAACAAATATTTAGTATACCCTTTTATTTCTGCAATTTTTAAGGAGGTCATCATTACAGAAATTATACTTCAGCAAAAAATAAAGCAGAGAGGAGTAAAAAAAAATGAACAGTATAAATAAGCACAAATATATTTTTGGGAGAAAATAGTCCTGAACATGAAATGGTTATTTAAAAAGGCAGCTATATCTAAGGAGATAAACTACATATTTCACATATCCCTTATGCTTAAAAGACTGATGCACCAGAGCTCAGTATTTGAAACTTCAGGAATCTAAAATTATTTGTCTCCAGTACATAAGCTCTTAATGTACATACAAATAACAACAAAATAAGACCTATGCCGAAAATAAGCCCTAGCTTGATTTTTACGTGTGCACCTAATATAAGCCCTACCCCCAAAATAAGCCCTAGTTTTGGGGTGAGGTGCACATGTAAAAATCAAGCTAGGGCAGAGGTGGGGAGGTGGGGAGGTTCCCCAGGCGCCCCACATCTGCTTACCTTAGGACCACCGCAGCCAGGCCTCCCATGCACCAACACCTGTCACACTGCTGCCTGAGTTCTGCGGCCGCTGCTTGCAGCAGGATGCCACATGGCTCATTGCACCAATTGCACCGCTGCTGCCACTCACAGCAAGAGGCTGCGAGGCTCATGTACTGCTTGCGCCGCTGCCGCCGCTTGTGGCAGGAGGCTGTGAGGCTTGTCGCACTGATTGCGAGTGGCGGCAACGAGGTGAGCAGTGCAACAAGCCACATGGTCTCCTGTTGTGAGTGGTGGCAGTGGAGCAATTGGCGGGATGAGCCACATGGCTTTCTGCCATGAGTGGTGGCAGCGGAGCGACTGGCGTGATGACCCACATGATCTCCTGTTGCAAGTGGCAGCAGCAGCAGGATGCACTATGTGGCATGCGGCCACAAGCGGCTGCAGAAGAATTTGGGCAGCGGTGCAACAGGTGTCAGGGCATGGGAGGCCTGACTTTGGCAGTCCTAAAATAAGCGGGTAAGACATCACCCGAAAATAAGACCTGGCGCCTCTTTTGGAGGCAAAAATAATTTAAGACTGGGTCTTATTTTCAGGGAAACACGGTAATATAATCATAAGATACCAAAAAGAGAAGGTAATAGCAAAGACGAGAAGGATAATAGTAATACAGCCTGATTACATGGGTAAATATCCTTAGACATAAGAGAGTGCTATAAGTCCTTGACTTACAACCATTCATTTAACAAGGTTTTGGAGTTATGACAGTGCTGAAAAAAAATGACTTACAACCCATCCTCAAAGTTATAACTGTTACACCAACCCCATAGTCATGTGACCACGAATTGGCTGTCACATGTAGGACACTGCAATTGTAATTTGTGACCAGCCCAGCTTGTTTCTGACAAGCAAAGTCAATCGAAGAAGCAGGATTAACTTAAAGACTGTATGATTCGCTTAACAGCCATGGTGATTGGCTTAATGACTAAGGTAAAATAATCATAAAACCAAATACAGTCATGTGACTGCACTGATCAGTGACCAAAATTTGGTTCCTATTGTAGTCATATGACAAAGACTACCTGTATGCATGTTTAATAATGATTAATGATAAAAAGAAAAAAAGTGTAAAATAAATGGCTTTGAAAAAATGTAAAGGGACTGGGATTACCTTTTAAAATAAAATTGTGTTGCCCTGGAATAATTTGGGCAATTCTAAATGATAAAAGGAACGTAAAGGTAATCAGCAGTTTCCAGAAACTCCATACACATACAAATTATTGAGTAACTACAGAGTTGTTTAAAATCACACAGCACATTCCCAAAAGAGATTTTAGCTGCCCAAACATCTGTTGGATGACAAATAAAGCTACTGTAAATATGCATCAGCAAATAGTTTCCTGGCTAAAAAAAATCATAGAAGAAATCATAGTTCTTTGCTTCTAAACAGGACTTATTCATTCAATACAGTACTGATATTGCATGCTAGGGACTGCTAGTTTTTCTTCCTCTTAATGCTTGTAGAGAAGCTGAGAATCAAATAGTACATTTATTTCAATCTAATGCAAAGCTTGTGTTATTCTATGTGCAACAAAGACATAGTAAAGTATTTTACTGAAGTGATAGAAAGAAAGAAGCAGGAAAGGAAAATGATACAATAACCGTATGGATTTCTCTGCTGGAAAAAATGGCACAATTTTATTAGTCAGTTGAAGCTTGCTGGGGACCAGTAAGTCCATTTGCAGTCTGTTCCTGAATGACAGTGTCAGTTCACAAAAGCAGAAGACAGTGTCAGTTCACAAAAGCAGTTCACAAAAGCAGGGTCAATGCATATGGCTCCATTCTGCTACTTAGGTGTTTAAGGTCCTGATTTTAATACTACTACTGCAGTGTGAGTCTATCTTTGAAGACCACTCAGAAACTTCAGTTAATAAAAAATGTACCAATAGAAGAGAATATTTGTAGGTCAGGGTTGAACTGTGTGGTCCTTATTGCTCTCTGGATTTGGTTATTTTCTTGCAGATGTTTCATTATCAAACTAGGTCACATAATCAGTGCACTGATGATATTACCTGGTTTGGTAATGAAATATCTGGAAAAAAAACCCACCAAGCTTAGGGAGCACCAAGGACCCCATAGCCGAGAATGTAGCAGCCGGGTTATTGGTGATTGCATTGGTTACATGATCATGTGACACTGATGCTCTGGATTCTGTGCCAGTTGCCTGTTAGCTTCCATGTGCAATTTAAAGTAGTGTTTTGAATCTTTAAAACTCTACATGGCTACATGGCTACAACTCTACAAGGCTCGGTATGAAGGTACCTGCAGAGCTATTTCCATATGTTTTCAACCTATCCATTCTGAGGTTGTAGAATTCCCCGCTTTTGTGAAATAAGGGAATGAAGGCCTTGCCATGGTCTTGATGCTTGCATGATTATCCTCCATGACATTCAAGTAATTTCTACTTATATTAGGTTTTATGATTATTAAAAATTGAACAGGCAACATAGTTCAGGCCTTCATAACTACAGCCCAGAGAACAGTTTTATACTTCCGTATGAAGACTATGTAGGTTAGGTCCTATAGAACACATAGCTCATTTTTTATATTGCATATTTAATTAATATATCCATATGTGTTAGTTAGAAAGCTAGAGCTAGAACTAGAACTAGAGATAGAGGTATCCCCTTTAATATACTGTATGTTTCCAAGGCATTCAGATGTTTGGTGTTTACTGTAATTATATAATTTAATTAATTGCCTCTAAGTATTGTTATTTTGCCAGTAGAAAATTATATTATTTAGTAGCAGTATCAATATTTTTATTGTAGTCATAGTTAAACAATTTTAGCAGTTTTGAATACTTTTGGTCTTTAACTACATAAAAAAGAAATTCAAAACCCTCCATAGGAATAGATGATAATAATGACTGATGATGATGATGATGATGATGATGATGATGATGATGATGATAATGCATCAAATGAGTGTCAACTCTTTGACACCACATTACTTTTTCTTCATGACTAACCTTGTCTTTCATGTTTTTCAACACTGCATATATCATTAATATAATTGTCAGCCTTACCAGGTAGACCAGACAGGAAACATTCTCAGATAAGTTAACACTACTTTATTGTAATGCTACATTAAAGAATCTTGAAAATCTGAAAGTACAACTCCCCCCTATGAGCCTCTTCTCTGCTCAGTATGAAGCTGCAAATTATACTGTCTCATGTGTCCATTCCCTAGGCAGTCTCTCTGTCTCCCAAGGTCTTTCCCATATACCATTGCATAACTAAGCTCATCCACCTTGTTACTAGTTGTCCTCTGCTCTTTCCTTCTACTTTTCTCAGGATTATAGACATCTCAGGGGAAATAGATGTCCTATTTTATATCTATCTATCTATCTATCTATCTATCTATCTATCTATCTATCTATCTATCTATCTATCTATCTATCACCTACTTATCTACCTACCTATCATCTATCTTCTATCATCTATCTGTCATCTATTAATCAATCAGATTTGGAGAGTACCATTTTCCAAAATAGAAAGAGAAAAGATTGTCAAGTTATAATTGGCTTTAATTGTTGTTTCATCTGCTGCAACAATAAATTTGGTTACTATGTAGGTGGCTTCAAATTTTGAGTCTGCAAGCATAAAGTGAGTATAAAATCATCCACTTTCCCAGGTATACTTAGTAAAAGGAGGATAATAATGTTTTTTTCTGAAGATCCTTATAAAAGTTGCAATAAAAAGAGCATGTTGAATTTTCTCAATTTCCCCAGGGTCACAATGGCAAATGAGCCAAGCTAAGAGAATATTGGCATATCTGCCAAATAATACCTCAGGTGAAAAATTGTTGTTGCTGTGTTGTAATTTAAACTCCCAAGGTAGGCAGAGGATTGCACTCAGTGGCTTAAATGGGCCCTTTCAATTCTACAATTCTAGGAAGCCCTTTCAGCATTCTCCACACAATCGCAAACCCATTCCTAATGCTCTGTGATTGTCCTCCTTGCTGCTTTCTTGCAATACTCACCTACCATGTATAGACCAGCAATACTTTCAGCAAACCAACAGCAGAACACAAAAACTGCAGGCAGAAAAAAAAAACCCCTTCCCCTTTGCACTGTATCTGGTTTTGAAGCTTAAAAAAAAAGGGCAACATCAAAAACTAGGGAATGATGGAATTATTTGTTATTGGGAGGATGGTTCAAATCCAACAATATCACCCACCAACAACTCACAGCAGTTAAAAAACTGCAGAGAAAACCAAGTATCCTGATACTAAGATAGGAAAATAGTAGGATTAATTCTGATACAGTACAGAATTAATAGTAGTCTGTTAGCCCAATAGCCATATGTTGCCTGCACAGGTTGAACATGTGATGGATCTGAGATCACTCATGTGAATTTTCATGAATTTTCATATTCTTGGGACTTTTTAAATTCCTTTTGCCCTGTGCATGAATAAATCTAGGGGATTTGTTGTACTCATATTCAGCTGAGCTTAAGGCAACTCTCTTCTAGATCATCACATTTACAGCAAAAAAAAATCTTCAGAAGTCTTCAGGGGTATTTATCATATAGCAGGTTCTTAAATTAACACCTTTAACCTTTTATGAAGATGACAAATATCCACAAATGGTTTGTATGGCAGAGGCTGGACACCTCTGTTTTGATACCTAGACTTTCAGTGAGGTTAGGCAGTTCATTGTTCAACACAATGGAGATTAAGCAGCTATTATGCTACCAGGTTTTGTGAATCAGATCATAATATTAAGTCATCCAATAGTTTGTTTAATAATAATAATAATAATAATAATAATAATAATAATAATAATAATAATAATAATAATAATAATAATAGTAAAGTTGGAAGGGAACTTGGAGGTCATCTAGTCCAACTCCCTGCTCAGGCAGGAAACCCTATACTATCTCGGACAAATGGCTGTCCAGTCTCTTCTTAAAAACTTCCAGTGTTGGAGCATTCACCGCTTCTGGAGGCAGGTTGTTCCACTGGTTAATTGTTCTAACTGTCAGGAAGTTTCTCCTTAGTTCTAAGTTGCTTCTCTGCTTGATTAGTTTCCATCCGTTGCTTCTTGTCCTGCCTTCAGGCGCTTTGGAAAATAGCTTGACTTCCTCTTCTTTGTGGCAGCCCCTGAGATATTGGAACACTGCTATCATGTCCCCCCTCGTCCTTCTCTTCATTAAACTAGACATACCCAATTCCAGCAGCCGTTCCTTATATGCTTTAGCCTCCAGTCCCCTAATCATCTTTGCTGCTCTTCTCTGTACTCTTTCTAGAGTCTCAACATCTTTTTTACATAGTGGTGACCAAAACTGGATGCAGTATTCCAAGTGTGGCCTTACTAAGGCATTGTAAAGTGGTATTAAGACTTCACGTGATCTTGATTCTATCCCTCTGTTAATGCAGCCTAGCACTGTGTTGGACTTTTTGGCAGCTACCGCACACTGCTGGCTCATATTTAGGTGATTGTCCACTAGGACTCCAAGGTTCCTCTCACAGTTACTACTATTGAGCAAGGTACCCCCTATAATATACCTGTGCATTTGGTTTTTCTTGCCTAAATGTAGAACCTTTTTTCACCATTGAATTTCATTTTGTTAGATAGCGCCCAGTATTCAAGTCTGTCCAGATCCTCCTGTATCTTAAGCCTGTCTTCTGGAGTTTTGGCTATTCCTGCCAGCTTGGTGTCGTCTGCAAATTTGATGAGTTCCCCATCTATCCCCTTGTCCAAATCATTGATGAAGATGTTGAAGAGCACTAGGCCTAGAACAGAGCCCTGGGGCACCCCATTACACACTTCTCTCCATGTAGATGTAGTTCCATTGAGGACCACACACTGAGTATGGCCGGTCAGCCAGCTACGGATCCATCTGGTGGTGATGCTGTCTATCCCACACTTTTCTATCTTTAATAATAATAATAATAATAATAATAATAATAATAATAATAATAATAATAATAATAATAATAATAATAATAATAATAATAATAATAATAATAATAATAATAATAATAATAATAAAGTTGAAAGGGACCTTGGAGGTCATCGAGTCCAACCCCCTGCCCAGGCAGGAACCCTACACCATTTCAGACAAACGGCTGTCCGGTCTCTTCTTAAAAACTTCCAGTGTTGGAGCATTCACCACTTCTGGAGGCAGGTTGTTCCATTGGTTAATTGTTCTAACATTCAGGAAGTTTCTCCTTAGTTCTAAGTTGCTTCTCTCCTTGATCAGTTTCCACCCATTGCTTCTCGTCCTGCCTTCAGGCACCTTGGAGAATAGCTTGACTCCCTCTTCTTTGTGGCAGCCCCTGAGATATTGGAACACTGCTATCATGTCCCCCCTCATCCTTCTCTTCGTTAAACTAGACATACCNAATTCCAGCAACCATTCCTTATATGTTTTAGCCTCCAGTCCCCTAATCATCTTTGTTGCTCTTCTCTGTACTCTTTCCAGAGTCTCAGCATCTTTTTTACATAGTGGTGACCAAAACTGGATGCAGTATTCCAAGTGTGGCCTTACTAAGGCATTGTAAAGTGGTATTAATACTTCACGTGATCTTGATTCTATCCCTCTGTTAATGCAGCCCAGCACTGTGTTGGCTTTTTTGGCAGCTGCAGCACACTGCTGGCTCATATCAAATGTCTTACTGAAGTCCAAGTAAATTATGTCCACAGCATTCCTCTGATCCACTAATTTTGTCACTTGGTCAAGGAATGCAATAAGATTTGTCTGGCATGATCTATTTTTGACAAACCCATGTTGGCTTTTATTAATGACTTTGTTTGCTGGTGTTCGCTGATTCATTGTTTGATTATCTTTTGGCCCTACAAATTATGCAAACATATGAACTGTGTTGTGTAAACCCAAGTTTAATACATAAAAGACATAAAAACAAGTGTAGTATTACAGCTGACAATACAACTATGGCTGAAATGTAATTAGTAAGAGTTAACTATAGCCCAAACAATATTTGCCATTATAGCCCATACCAAACAATATATATAAAAATAGCAAAAGGGACATAACAAGCATGAAATATTTGGTTTTATTTGAGTTCCTAAAGCCACATATCTCAGAAGTTACTCCAGTGCTATATTACAGGAATTATTCTGCTCAAATTACTCAGCACATTTCATCTGGAATCTAATGGCACACTTCTCTTTTTTCCCTTACCATGAGATTTTCCCCAGATTTAAGAAAATGATGATCCTACCTACATTACACCTTCTATGTATTGTGGTTAAGTAGCACTAACAGGGAGGTTCTTGCTCTCCTTCCAGTCCAAAAGAGCAATATGGAATCCCCTTCCATGGTTTTAAAGCAAGAGTCTTCAACTTGGCAATTATAAGACTTGTTGCTGTCTGCGGAATTCTGGGAGTTGAAGTCCACAAGTCTGGAGACCCATATTTTAAAGGAAAAGTTTAAATAACAATAGAGTCCCTCTTAAACTACAGTATAACAAACAAGTCAAGTATAAGAAACTGGTCAGTGATCTTGCACTAAGGGTGACAATATCTGAAAATATTTTTTTTGCTACCTTTGCTACAATTCTGAGTTGTAAGTTGACACCATGTTTATTGGGGCAAAGCATCATAATTCAAATGATTCTCTTGCTTGCATTTATAGTGATAGACACATGATGCACTGTTTCAGTCTAACTTCTAAGTGCAAGTAAGTTACCTCTTTCAAAAAAAAATTTTTTAATTTGTACTTAGTTTGTTAGTGTAAGGCAGAGTGTCAAACTGGCAACCCAAGGGCTGGATGCAGTATATGCAGGTCCTGCCTACCCTGGCTCCGCAAAGGCAAAAAACATCACAATATGTCAAAATACATCATGTGACGCAATCAAGTTGGACACCTGTGATGTAAGGAGATTTGCTTTTGTAAGAAATGTGTCCTGTAAAATGAAGCATATTTTCTCACTTAATTTTGGGGTTTTTCCATCAACCTTAGAAATATTGTGGTTGATGCTTCTGTCTTTGTTGCTACTGTTGTTGAACTTCTTCAAAACTTTGGGTTGTTCTATAACTGTTAATATTTACTTGGATACATGAATGATATCAACAGCTGTAAAATAATTTATATTCAGAGAAGCATTGTAACATTGTATATGTTTCACATGAATAACTCCACTAACAATAGGATGTTACCAGTTCTGGGTGAATACTCTAGGAAACATAATTCATTACTAATTGCCCTTTTAGTGTTTGTATGAAAGAAAATAAGTTTCAAGAGATTTTGTTCTTATCTCTAGGGTCTCACACATCATTCAATGTATGCTGTAAACCATTTTCTAGTTCAGTGCTGGCTGGGGAATTCTGGGAGTTGATATCTGCACATTTTCCAAGATTGAAAAACACTGTTCTAGTTTATCCCTTGTTTCCAAAGATTTAAACTGCTTGTGACAGGAAGGTGCTAGGATTATAAGCAAATTCAATTTTCCTTTGAACCCAGAATCCAGGAATTGATTGATATTCTTCAGTAAGCACCATTTATTTATTTAGAATGATCCAAATCATGACTCCACATCATAATGAATTTCTAAATTATGAAAATTATCCAGCATATAATCCCTCATGATACACCTTCTGTATATACTGTTCAAAACTGCAAAATAGGTTTTAATTTTTTAAACTTCAGAACTTTTATTTTCGGACTCTTTTTACACCATCTGATCTATAAAGGTTTACTTTTCCCCCCAGTTTAGGATTAGATTTGGAAGGCTGGGACAGGATTATGTTCTCCATGATATGTATAGCCCAAGGTAAGGCTTTAGACTCTTTTTATCAGTGCATAAAAAAGGCATCTAACATCTGCAATCACAGTCTCGCAGCTTAACAGAAGTGGCACTGCCCTGGCTGCATAAATGTTAAATTGTGCATGTAAAATAGCTTTAGGATATTCTGTGCTTGCTCCATCAGGTTATCATGGAAAACATGCCAGAAAACACTGCAGTGTTTATATATCCTTTAGGTTAGGAACTCAAAAGGTCAATGGTTGCCAAAAGCATTTTTGTTTTCCTGACTAGCTACTACTTTCCTTCAGTTTTGCAACCTGCCTTAGCGGTGATCCTTATCAGACAGACAGACGCACACACTCTCACAACTCTTTCTGCTTTGGTCAAGAAATGTTGGCATATTCAGGTATTCTGTTCCTCTTTTTGGTACCATTAATCATAATGATTAATTAGCTGGATAAGTGGATATTACATGCTCCTACCACTGTGTATGCAATATAGTAGCACTGGTATATTTCTTTTGGCTAGAATAGATTTAGTGAAAAATCTGTCACTTCATTTTACATATACAAATGCAATATGTATATTAACATCTGTGGGCTGTAAGGGGATATATATATATATATATAGATAGACAATAGTGTACTGTTGGCTTTTCAGTGACATGCACAATTGATTGTTTTAGAATGAAGGCAAAAAAGGATCAAGGATCCATAACTTACTAACCTAATGCCTATCTTAAAGTAAAAGTAATTTTTCTTCAAAGAAAAGCTCCACTTATATAGAAAATCAAGTCCAAAAAGTTTGGAATTAATTGATGGGATAATTCATGTCACAAAGAATTTGTTTGTCATTCAGGTATCACTGCTACTACTTTTAACATCTACAGTAACTGCTTAAAGATGAGTTTAATTTCTGTTGGAGTACACATAACTTATGCTTTAAAATCAGAAAAGAAAATAAAGAGAAAGGTTCAGTCACCTTTCATTGTTTTATTTGTTGGTTGATTGTTTTTATAATGTAAAACAACAGCTTCATATAGAGAGAGTGGATGCATTGCTAGTTGAAGCAGAAGTTTTGCCAAAGCTGGGAAAGTTTTATTTCCATCAGACCTAACTGTAACATTATATAAATGTAAAAATAATCTAATACACAAACATATAAAACCAAATAATGCTTAAGATGTTTGCATATTTATTAAAAAAAAATAACCATCATAGATGTCAGCCACCTATTCTGAGAAGGGAATAAACACATGATAATCCTAATTCCCTTTAAGTTTTTCCCACCTTGCTTTATTTTTGCAGTGAATAAGAAAGTTTTTTTTCTAAGAGATGAATGCTTATAACTGACTAAAAATAACTTCTTTATTAGGCATAATTGTGCCAAGCTTTTATTTCTTTCATAGAATGCTATAAGTATAAAAATAATAGAAAAAAACTGATGATTAGTTCAATAATTACATGTTGCCTAGTGAGATATTTGTGCCACATGATTTAATATTTGTGGAAAAAAATGATTTAATTTTTTTTAACATTAATATAATGAGATAAGTTGATCTTGGATAAAGGAAAAAGATGATAAAAATAAACAGTAAATCTTCTCATCTCATCCCTATAAAAGTACACTTGGTGATACAAAATTACCTCATATAACTCATTCAAATAGTGGTTTAGATCAAGGATTAGATGATTAGAAAGCATCCTGGGATTAGGCACATTGCACACACACTTACACAATGTTGCTAAGAAAACTGAATGGAGATATCAAAGTCAGAGGAATGAAAGGTAGAGTCAAAGAAGATGAGACTTATTCATTTAAAGACTAAAATGATTGGAAAGATAAGGATACATAGATAGGGCTGAGGGTACTAGCACTGGGAATCTTTTTCATTCTGGCAGAGGAACTTTACTTTCTCTGAACATGGACATACCATGCTCTGCCATGGGGCTCTGATAACCATTTGTCTGAAATGGTATAGGGTCTCCTGATCTAGTAGGGGGTTGGATTAGAAGACCTCCAAAGTCCCTTTGAACTCTATTATTATATATTCTATGTTCTGAATTGTTAAAAGGCCAAAACCCATCCCTTCCTTTAAGTAGAGAAAATGCATGGCTATCCTAAACTTTGAAATAGAGTAGAAATGTAAAACAGGAATTGAATACCGAGACAAAATGCTTGGTCAAGCAGCCACAAGGAGCAAAGAATTGGTGACATATAACATAAGAGAGCATAACATAATCTTAAGCCCCTCTTACTAGCTTTTAGAAAATGTTTAAAATGAAAATTACAAAAAAATTACAAAAAATAAAAGAATGAAATATTGGGAATGATTTTTTAAACATTGCAATGATATTAAATTAAATAATGAACATTGAGGTAATAAAATACAAAGTAAGATAAATGCCTGATAAGAAAGGTGTAGTTTCAGAGTTTTGTTTTTAAAAAATAAATATTTTAGGGCGATTAGGTACACCCATTGTACCACTTTTAGGATATGGCAACATCTGAGTACCACTAGTCGCCTAGCAAGGTGTCAAAAACTTGATGACCCCCCCCAAAAAAAGAAGAAGGAAAAAAGTGATAAAGTACAGGTAATCGACTTACAACAGTTCGCTTAGTGACTGTTCAAAATTACAATGGCACTGAAAAAAGTGCCCCCCAAGCCACAGCCGAGCAAGACACCTGCCAGCTCACTCAGCGGCGCTCTTCCTCCTGTCTGAGGTTTCCATTGTTGTGAGCATTTCTGTTGAGGATTGGCAGCAGGGATGGGGTGGGGGGTGTTTGGTTTTTATTCCCCCCATCTGCTGGGTGGTTGCAGCAGGTTTTGGTCACTTCCCATGACCCTGGGACACTGTGATCATCATAAATATGAATCAGTTGCCAAGCATCTGAAAGTAAATCACAAGACCCTGGAGATGTTGCAACATTCCAGCTGATCAGCGCTTCTTCTGGGCTCAGCAGAAGTGCCAGGATCAGTGCTGCTTTCCAGCTGATTGGTGCTTCTTCAGGGCTCAGCAGAAGCACCAGGATCAGCACCAAGCTCCAGCTGGAGCCTGGCGCTGATCCTGGCACTTCCACTGAGCCCTGACAGCCCCGAAGAAACGCTGATCCTGGCGCTTCTGCTGAGCCCTGACAGCCCTGCAGCTCCAGCCATCTCTCGCTCAGGCTTGTGCGGTGCTGCCACCAGTTCAGCTTATTCCCCTCCCCCACTACCACTTTTCTAGGATGGTCGCGTACCACCTGCCAGGTGCCAATGTACCACAGGTGGTACCTGTACCACTGGTTGAAAAGCCCTGGATTAGGCAGATGAATGTCTTTTAAAAACTGAAACAGAACAAAAAAAATCAACAGAATTAAATTATATATAGGTTTTTCTTTTCTTTTTTATTTAGTAATATTTATTTGGGAAATAGTTTTGCACTTCATAAATACAAAGCACATGGTTCACCTAAACATAAGCATGAATTCTCTTTGGTTTCCAAACTGCTCTATTATTTTAACATATCATCAGGTATGTGTGTGCAGATTCATATGTACGCATGTATTCTTGCAAAACAGCATCAAGACTTAAATTCCACAGTTTGATCTTATACGTTATTAACATACTTTCTCCATTTTAGGTCACAGCTTGCATTTCATGTTATTCATTTCACACAGTTGAACATTTTCACTGAAAGAGAATTTCCTAGTGAATATTTGCACATATGTACCTGGTGAGGGTATATTTATTCAGGAGAAAACATCACTCAGCTCAATTGGATTTACTCTTTGTACCCCATGTGCATTCTATTTTTGACACAGACACTTATGCAAAAACATGTTTCCTTTTGCCAATTTATCATGCCATTGATTTGAAGATTGTTCCGTCCTACAATTTTGACTTACATTTGTTCACATTCTCTATTAATATGGAGAAACATTCCAAAAATAATACAGCATAGTGATTTCTTTTTAAAAAAAAGAAACCCAGTCCCATTCTGGAGAACATAACCTTGCTTCTATGTTTCTTGCTGTCTCTGTGGCTGAAAAGATATTGCCTTCAAGTCTGTAACTGAACTGCTCTCAGTTCAATGGCTTCCTATTCACCAAAAAGTGGTGTGCATTGTGATCAGCATGGGGCTGAAAGGAGCACCTTTTCAGAGGTGCTGTCAGAGCCTGGGAAAACAAAGATCCTGTAGTTTCTGATGCCTTGTTCCACCTCAATTCACCCACACACCCAGCATGCCTGACCACTTGTCACTGATCTCTGCCTTGTCCCATTTTATTTTCCTCATTTGAGGCCACATAGGGGTGACAATGCTGAGTGGCATTATCTTTGAACCTGATTGTACAATATTGTCCAGCATAAATGATGCAGAAAGCTAGTGCTTCTCCTTTCCTTGGGAATGAAGCTAGTTCTCTTGCTCAGTGGTCACCACACAGAGGCACAAAGTTTTTGACAAATGTTGTTGTGTATATACCAAGTTAGAGAAGCAATGGAGTTGAAATGCTAGATGTAAAGAATTGGGTGGGAAAGGCACAAGATCACATCAGGCTTGTTTTAAAGCCATCCATCCATCTCCCCCTCATGTTTTATCAATGCTCTGATCTCATTTAATATATTATGACTTGAAAAGCTTTTTAAAAATATAATTTATTAGTGTTTTGTATTTGTGCTTCATGAAAGAGAAATAATCCTGGGCGTACAACTTTAACATAGATGACAAACAGATGGAAAACAAGTGCCATTAGAGCAATATAATTTTGGAATTAAGATGGCTAAACAAAGCAATGAACTTGATTTGATGGGCTTCTTCCATATGTGGTTATGTGACACTATGATTGGTAGAATTTGAAGAATATTTCGTGCCTTGTAGGAAATAACAGAACATTTCCATTTTTTCTGGAGCTACAAGGGAGGCAGTTTCTCATTGGTGAGAATTGCTGCAGCCATGATGCCCTGGCAATTTGCCATCATACCACTATCCTTAATTGCTTTGAGGGGGCATCTTTAAAATTACCAATGAAGGAGAATATTTGTAGCTCAGGGTTGAAATAATGCTCTTTGAGCCTGCTTATTTTCTTGCAGACATTCCATTACCCTAACTAGGCAACATCATCAGTGCTAGTAAGGAGTGCTGTTTGCTATCAGTTTATATTCTGGTATCTTGCTGTCTCTGTGGGCGGGGGGGGGGGCAATCATAGGGATTCTTTGGTTGGGCTGTTTACTAATGGCTCTTTGGCAGTTTCTTGATTGGGGTATTGCTTACTTGATTGTTGGTCTGAAAGTGACTTTGGAGTTAATCTATGCTGATCTGACTACTGATTACTGGTGGAGAGGTGCTGGATTCTTTTTGTCTTTTGGGCTGGTTGATTGTCTCTTTTGCATAGTCTATAGAGTTCTTAATGTCTATGTGTCTATTGATTTGTCAGAGTGCCAGGCTTCTAGAAATTCCCTGCCATTTTTGGATTTGCCTGGTCTAGGATTGTCATATTTTCCCAATTGAAGCTATGGTTAAATCTGTCTATATGTTGTGAAATTAAAGAATTTTCATCATGCCTTTTGACTGCCAGTTGGTATTCATGGATGTGTTCTGCCAGTCTTCTGCCTGTTTGTCCTACACAGTGGTTGTTGCAATTTTTACTTTGTATATTGTAGATGAGTCCTGTTTTTTCTTGGGGTTGCTGGGTCTTTTGGTAAGCAAGATTTCAAGAATGAAAATACTCTTGCTCTGCCATAGCTTAAAAAGCAAAACATTTTTTATTTGTTGGAATGCCAGGAGCCTCAGGAATTCAAAGTGCAAAATTCAGAAGTTAACACAGCGAGTTCTGTAATAAACCAGTGATATCAAAATGATAACACTCGCATAATGATATCATCCTGCAAATAGCACAATTATGTATTGTGTGCTCCTATGCATACTGTATATTCATTGCATCAATAGCTTGCAAATTCATGTAGATTCTTGACACAACAGTTCCTATTGAGAATTGGTCATGCTACTTTCCTATAAAGAACAGGTTTCCTGCATTGGAGAGAATTTGTGGGTGTAGTCTCAATCTCAGCCATTGCCTTTTTAAACATCATCATCATCATCATCATCATCATTATTATTATTATTATTATTATTATTATTATTATTATTATTATTATTATTATTATTATTATTATTATTATTTAAATTTATATACCGCCCTATCTCCCTTACGGGACTCAGGGCGGTGAACAGGCAATAATAAAACTCACAATAAATATTGAATAAAAAGCCTGCTCTAAAATGTCCCATATAAAACCCCTAGCAAAGCCCAATCAAAACTACGCCAGGCCGGCCGCATGGAATAGATGGGTTTTCAAGGCTCAGCGGAAGAGGCGCAGGTCTGTAGTTGTACGTAGGTCGGGGGGTAGGTCATTCCAGAGGGCAGGAGCTGCCACAGAGAAGGCTCTCCCCCTGGGGGTCGCCAGCCGGCATTGACTGGCCGATGGCACCCTAAGGAGGCCCTCTCTGTGGAAGCAGACTGGTCGAAGAGAGATATTTGGTAGGAGGCGGTCTTGCAAATACCTAGGTCCATTGCCGTGGAGCGCTTTAAAAGTTGTTACTAACACCTTAAAGCGCACCCGGAAGGCCACATTGTTTGTTTAACTTATATTATTTTTGACAATGATGCAGATGTTTGCCCATTCAGGAAGAATTGCATTTATTAAACAGGTAGCTTGTATATCCATGCTTGTCAGGTTGCCCAGTCATGACTATGGTACAGAAAGACTTTCTGATGGGGAAAAATGGACAATACCTATTCAACTACAGACCACTTTGCAAAGCTGACCCCACCCAAGTTCTGCTGCTCTGAAGTAGCATTTTCTGGCTTGAGCACATCCTAGTTTGCCTTCCATCTAGGCCAGGGGTGTTCAATCTTGGCAATTTTAAGACTTGGGGAATTCAGGGAGTTGAAGTTCACAAGTCTTGCACAGCCCCAATCTAGGCAACTTTAATCAGCTCCTGCACAATTTATTTTTATTTATTTATTTTATTTATTTATTTTATTTAATTTATATGCCGCCCTTCTCCCGACAGGGACTCAGGGCGGCGCACAACATATTTAAAACCAGAACATATATACAATCCCCCCCTTAAAACCGAATTAAACCGAATTTTAATGTTGCGTCTTCCGAATATTTAAAACCCAATATAAAATCCACCCTAGGTCAGGTCCGCTTGCTGAAAG
>NW_015386815.1:1034605-1041281 GCF_001527695.2 Protobothrops mucrosquamatus
GACACGGATCCAACAAACATGTGGTTGCATTAAGCCTCCCCAAGACCCTGTCCACGTCCTCGGGAGCCACAGAGTCAAACTCCTCCCATACAACCATCTCAAGACCTGCTTCTGTCTCCTCCCCCTGGGCCAACCAGTCGGAGTCTAAGCCTTCCCGGATCCGTGCGACTTTGTCATACAGATATTGGGCGAAATCCTCAGCCCTCCCCTCCAGGGGATCCCCCCCCCTCAATTGAAGGAGGGACCTTTCTCTACCAAAACAAAAACAAAACAAAAAATACCTAATTTAAGGAATGGAGTAATACTAATAATAATAATAATTCCATCACAGTAATAATAATAAGAACACATATTTCTGGAAATGTGCTGCAGGTCAAGCCAGTAGTATGACTTCTATGCCATGGAAAAAGACCTATAAAAGGATCCATAACAGATCTTGGGGAAAAACTGGGAATATACAAGAATGGAATTTTTATTTTAAAGCTGGTTGTTGTACCTGCATACACATGCATTTTGATGCTTTAATTCTCTCTATATAAATATATCCTTACATGCATTTTTTATTGGCTGCTTTCATGGCATCTTGACTACTGGTGACTGTCTGGACCAATCCTTGCAAGATTTCAGAAGTGATTTGCCATGGCCTCCTTCCAGAGTGACTGGCCCAAGGTCATCCAGTTGGCTTTGTGCCTAATGAAGACTGGAACTTGGAGTTTCCTGAGTGCATAATCACTACATCAAACTAGTTCTCAAGTGTGTGTTTACAGATAGACTTGGGAAATGTAGTTTTCCAAGGATTATGGAGAACAGACAAGAATGGATTAGCTGTGGTGGTGCAGTGGTTAGAATGTAATATTGCAGGCTGACTCTGCCCACTGCCATACCCATAAAATACATATGTTTAATAAGCTCTAATCCACAGAAATGAAAAGGATCAATTGCTTTTGTGGAACAGAAAGGTAGGGGTATAAGGGCAGTAGCAAGGCAGTTGCCAATTGGAAGTCTATGGTAGACATCACTCTGAATTGACTTCCTTGCAAACGACTGCTAAAGTGCCTCAGTTCTGACAAGTTTTTTTTTAATGATTTAGAATTAAGCCAGCATCCACAGAAGCCAGGAGCAGCTGAAAGGTTTAATGTACATATGTTCTAAGCCTTCTAAGGCCTTAATAACATTTCATCCTTAGAACTTACTACTGAAGACAACATGGATAATGAACTCCTGAGAAGATAGAGCTAGTGGCTCTATACTTCCCATGCACTAATGTACATACTCTTCAAGTCTTCTCTTTCGTCCTTTTCCATTTTTTAAAATAAAGTATATCTTTCACTGTAGTTTCTCGTTCCTTCTGAGTCCTGACTGCTTTGTTTTTATTACAACCCCCCCTGTTCTTACATACATTGGTGTTGATGATATGAAAATGAACATTCATTTTTAAAAGAACAACTATTTATGCACAAATCCTAATCGTAAAGTGTTGTAATTATTGTACTAAAATGTAGCTTCGATCTAAGCATTTATTAATACATGCTAAGCTCTCATTACTGATTTTCATAAAAAATGATAAAATATTATGTATGAAATGAATCATTAGCATGCACCATTAAGTCCTCTATTTTCATTTAATTGAATTTGTCAGTAGTACCCTCTTTAACTGAAAGCCAGTCATAACCACAAAATTAAATAATAATTAAAGAAACATATATTCAAAGAGTTGCTGGTAGCTAAGGTGCTATTTAATGAAAACATAGCAATTTAATGTAAATTGGGATCTATGTTGGTGCCATGCAGAAAATTATACATTCTAGGCTTCATATATGTCTGCTTTTTGGAAAGATATTCACATTTGCTAATCCAAATTCACATAAGCTGTTCTATAAATACATAGAATGACTTCTGTAAACAGATTTTAAAAATGTACAATGTATATTCCCAAAGATACACTATATATGAGATACTAAACTTTTGTTAGTGCAATCAATATAATTTTCATTATATTATACATAATACATTGTTTTCATTTCTATGCAGTTTTATCAATGAATCAGTGAAATTGCTGAAATTCTTCTATACCAGCTTATCTTATATACTGGAATCTTATCACTGGAGCTTTTAATGTCCATCTCAAATATGAACCATCTGAAGGACCAGCTTAGGGAGAGATCATCACAGAGAAAATCTATGTATGTGGTTGCTAAGAGTCAACATCAATTTGACAGCACATAATCAAATGCAAACCAAAGCATACTTGCACTCTATTGTTCACCAAATAATAGTTCCCTTTCTTGTTTTCTCCCAGCCATTAAACACCAAAATATTTCCTCAACTCAATATATGAAAATCTTCATTCTGTTGTTATTTCTTAATCTGGCTGATTTTCTATAATGTCAGCAGGCACAATTGGGTCTGCAGATAGACTTAGGAAATGTAGTTTTCCAAGGATTATGGAGAAGAGACCAAAAGACCTCCCATTGAGCAAACACATCTATCATATTAGCTAGATCTCAGCACAGCTTCTTAAGGATATGATTCTCTTCAACCAGGATATAGCACCAAAAAAGCTTAATGAAGGGACTTTCTTCCTAACAACATCCTTAAGATTAAGTGAAATGTACAAAGCCAGGAAGAAGAGATGACTATAAATTAAAAGGCAATTGAAAGTACACAAAACCTAGGCTACTTCATATCTAAAGTGATATGTCTACTTTTTTCAGACATTATATTATGTCTTACATATTATATATTTTTATATATTCAATGCATGGACATGTGCATTGATAACATATCTATGTACATGCATACACACACACAAACTTACACATAACAAATTGTGACATGATCACTGCATTAGAATCCACTACTAAGATCCTTTACTGAAAAATGATGCTGAACTTATTTCTTCAATTTATGAAATATGTGGAATATCGGAAGAGAGACATGGGCAAACATGACAATTCTATCACCTTAGATGCAATCATGCACCATATACAGGTATTACTGCAGCATGTGTAATGCTATACAGTGTATAAAAAGGATGCAAGCAGACAAAATAGTCGCCAGTCATTTGTCTGTCTCCATCCAAAATTCCCCCTAGCTCCTCAAAATAATAAGAACCTCATCATTCCACAATCTCGGGTTCTTGTATTTATGCCAAAATTAATTTATCAAAGAGATCTAGCTTTTGTAGATTAAGATTCACCAATATCAAAAACAACAGATTCTAATATCATTTGCAAGTATGCTGGTTTAGATAATTATCATAAGAAGCAGTCATTGTTTGCTTCCAAAAGTGATAAAGTTCTCTCTAGTTCTTCATGCATATATTATAAAAAAAGTCTTCAATAGTTGAACGATTATAAGACAATTCTACAAAGATATTTCAAATACTTTTGAAATATTATCAGTAGTTTTCAATTGTACTTTCTAACAGTACTGCTGTCGTCCACTTTTCTTTTATGAACACAGTAGATGTCTTGGATTACCTTAGGTGTTTTATTTACTACAGTATTTGGAATATTTTTCCCTATCTTACTCATTTCTAGTGTTGAATAAAGGCAGATATAATGGTGTACTTTTGCTACAGGTCTTCAGAACTTGAAGAAGCCAGACTGAATAAGAAAGCATAATGTTTTCAGGCAAAACTGCTTCTTACACAACCAGCAGAGGGAGGCATGGTGTAAGGAAATATATTTAAAATCTCATTGCAATATTTTGTTAAAAAGCCAAGAAGTCTAAACCAACCTATCCATGGTATGAAATGTAATATATTTGTATTAAGGTTAACATTTTGGTTCTCTGTATTATATCAGTTAAGGGACCCTTGTATCCGTTGCAAGACAGCTGTAGCATAAAGCATATATTATTTGTGTCACTTTTCCCAGCTGTGAACACAAAACTTCAGTCAACATTAATTTCAAAGAAAGTTAAAACACCATAAAAGCATACCATTTCATTTAAGTGACATTCAAGCTTGTTATAATACAGAAAATTCTGAATTTCAAAATCTCAGAAAATAATATACTGGGTGACATAATGGGTAGTTGGCATTAAGAAGTAATGAAAAAAAGTCACCAATGAAATCCAAGAATCAAAATTAGTTTATAGTTTCTCTATCTCAGTGTGATTTTTTTAAAAAAAATAAAACGTACTAATTTCATGTTCTTGCAAAGGAATTTGGCATGCAATTTACACCTACAGAAGCCTGCATTCAAATCAGTGGGGATTCTCCTTGACAATGACCCAGTAGATCTTTAAAAAAAATATTGAGCTGTTTTTAGACAAAAGGATCAGAAACATTATTCTAAGTAGGTAAATGGAATAGTTTAGAGTCTACCATAATATTACTTAGTGCTGATGAAAAAATGCATTTGTTGTGAAGCTTTATTCTAATATATATGGCAGGAAACTGCAGAGCTTTACACATTGATTATACTGCACCTGAGGACCTGAAGTCATATTAGTTAAAATTTTGCGATATGCAGAATAAGAAAAAATAGTATGACTATGCGGATCTTACATAAATTATATGTATTTATTTAAAAAAAGATTTGCATTGATAGAAACCTATACAAAATACATAATTCTATGTTATGGGTTAGTTTCTCTTCTACTGGAACATAATATTAGGAATAGGGCTGTCTGATTTAGCTATTCTCCAGTTTCAGCTGATGATTCAATTGGATGAGTAATCTATTCTGATTCAATGAATCACATCAAAGAATTAAATTAATTTTCACAACTTTGTTTAGGTCAACTCAATATTCTAACTTGTTTTTGTAGGTCTATTACATTGATTCAAATCTGAAAGCAGGCTTGATTTTGGTGTCTGAGTCAAAACTTTGTAGAAGCCTCATTAAGAAAAGATACCTTACAAAAGCATGTGCAAGCTTGGAAAAATGCATAAAAATTAATTGAATAAAAATTGAAAACAGTATAATCTGTTTTACAATCCTTTAAGATGCTTGAATAAAATCATTTGGTAAATTTAACTAATCTCAGATATATATTTGACGACCTCCTTGATAGTTGCTTCCAGATTTTGAAAATTTACTCCCAAAGGCAATAAAGCCATCACCTTCTATGTTGCTATTGTAGCAATAGGCAAAAAAATAAAATAAAAATAAAAATTCAAAACTATGCTCTAAAACAGATGTGTCCACCCCTGGCAACTTTAAGACTTGTGGATTTTAACACTCACCATTTCCAAATAGCATGGCTGGCTGAGGAATTCTGTAGTTGAAGTCCACAGGTCTTAAAATTGCCAAGATTGGACACTCCTGCGCTACAAGATAGTTTAATACAAAGCATGTGAGATGCTGTTGGATTTGGGGTGTTTTTAAAGATACTTTGGATGTTTTTTTAAGGTACTTGCATCGGTGTGTGTGTGTGTGTGTGTGTGTGTGTGTTTTACTTTTATTATTGGGTTTATTCAAATATGTTGAAAATAAAAGAAAATAGTTCAGATTTTCATGAATAAAACGCAGTGATATATATGTGGCAATAAAAAAAGTCAGCAATTAGATGAGTGAATTTTCTTGCAGGGTACCCCAATTTGTTCAATGTATTGGATTCTTAACTCAACTGCCTTAATTAAAAAATTAGCAGTTCTGCTTACAATATACTGTATACTTAGAGCCCAGGAGGAAATAAAATAATCTATAATTCATTCCTAGTGGGCTGTTCTTTCCAATAGAAATGATAGGTATCTAAACCTAAAGGGTCATATAACTGATAATCAAAATAAACATGAGCAATATTTTCAATAGATGGGGTATCGCATATGTAAATCCTCTCATGATAAATGGTGGAAGAGCCCAAATTTTGCCATTGAATCCGACAACTCAGATCTTGCTCTAGAGTAGTCCCTTCTTAAAAATTGTGATAAACTCATTGACAAGTATTTTTCAGATTGGAAAATAGTCCAATCAATTAAAGATTTGTTTTTAGGCAGTAACTCCATGTCAGTTTCGGCACTGCAGCAACAGAGGGGAAAAATTAACAATAGAAAATCAGAGTTTCTCTTTTTCACTTTCCCTTTTCTTATTTAAATGGGTGGAGGGAACCTTCAGGATATTCATTTGTGGTTCAGCCAAATGGGGTTTTACTTCTAATCTCAACCTCCTTCCCTCAAAAATCTCACTAAGAATGTAATTGTTTGCCCCAACATAGTGATTCAAATAAAAGCTCTTATTCTCTATTTTCAGCTGATGGAGTTCATATATTGTATTGGCATTCCAAATAATGTTTTTCAGCTTTGAACAATATTTCTTGATCAAGTCCTACTAGAACAGCCCTTCTGATGCCATGCAGTCTGACCTTATGATTCCTCTTTGCCAAGGTTTCCTTACCTAATTAATTTACTATGGTGTTATTATTTTTCTTGTGTATCCCAGAGAAATCTCACTCCATGAGCCTAAAAGCCATGCCATTTACTAAATTTATGCACATAAATACAACATAAAATAATCGAATGCTGACATATATTCCGTTTGTTCAATTACATTGATACCCTCTATACAAAAAAATAGTAATACATTTCAGCAAAGTACAATGTCAGAGGCAGAGCTAGTTTGCAGCTTCATAATTTATGAAAGTTTTAACAGTGATATTTAATGTCATAACAGTGTGACAATGTGAACATTTGTGTTTGCATAATGTCCACATATAGTATAAATAC
>NW_015386815.1:1041510-1045818 GCF_001527695.2 Protobothrops mucrosquamatus
TTGAGAGGAGAAGAAAAGGAAAAGGAAGTTGTGTGGAAAGCTTCTTTCCTGTGAATGCTATTTGAAAAAAGATTTAACAATATGTTTATTGCAACCTGTACTTTGACCCTCACTAATCTTGTGCCAAAACATTCTAATGTATCTTCGTGCCAAAACATTCTAATGTATCTTCTTGTTCATTGAGTCAGACTAAAGCTTCATCTATAGATGACAGCCCATCTGCAAAGATTGGTAGAATTCTTCCATGTTGTTACTGTTTGGTAAGATCCATGGCTACCAAAACTGGACTATGTAGCTCTGCAGAGATGTTCCACTTTTGTTCCTGGCAGCTAATAAACCATTTTTAGAATGTAAGACCAGTAGTGACTCCAAGCAGAACTGCTGGGAAACAAAATAAATAAGGATGTTCCATTTCTCCAACTGATTTTTTGTTCCACAAGCAGTGAGAAACAATCTATGGTGAACAGTATTTGCTAGCAACTCTCTTAGTGGCTTCAGGAAGGGCCCAAAAGGATGCATCTAAAGATCCTCAGTGCTTCCAATATGTTCTCAAATGCACCAGACAATTATTACAAACAGCTTTTTGTTATCTGCTTCCACCCAGTCAGTGTGTTGCTGACAAGGCATTTAGAAATATCAAAGGGCTGTTGAGAGCTCCATGCAGCAGATAGGATTGCTCTGTTAGCTGATGAAGCTTTTTTTCTGGTATTGGAGCTTCTGCTAGAAGCTAGAAGAGGTTTGCTATGCCAAATACCAATATGTGAAGTTGTTGTTCCAAAGACTTTTGAAGGGCCAAGTCTTAAAACTCCAGTTTAAGCAGTCTTTAGATTTCACTTATTTACCACATGCTTAGCTGTGTTCAGGGTTGTAGGTGGCACTGATCCTGAAACAAGAGGTCTCTATTTGGACCAGGATGTTGTTTGTTTTTTCAGTTTTGAGCTCTTGATGTGCAACAGCTGTCTAACTCTAATCTAGAAATGTTTAAAATGACTTCAAAAAATAAAAATACCCTGTTATGATAGACACTGATTTGGAAGAAATGCATTAAAAGAAGGCACCACATCACTTTTGCTAGAGTCTCTGGATTCAAAATTGCAACTGACTGTTATAAGCTAGGGAAAGTGCATGTCAAATAAAATATAGGCGGGCAGTGGTGGGATTCAAATATGTGAACAACTGGTTCTCTGTGTGGATGCCACTTCCGGAAGTCTATTCTAGGCCTGGGCAAAAAAAAAAAAATAGCTACCAGTTCTGCCGAAATGGTGCAGACTGACTGAATCCCACCACTGTAGGCCAGGGACTTATAGCAACAGCTTCAGCAAGGAGCCTGGGTGACTCCTACGTCTTAATGGTGCAAGTGTACATGAATTCATATTGTTTTTGTCCAACTTCAGTCTTAACATTCCTACCCAGGCAACTGCTCTATGATCCTTATTATTTCTATCCTACTTGACCTAAGATGGGGGGAGGGGCAAAGAACAAAAAGATCAAATCCTGGGGACAGTGACTAAGAAAGCAAAGATTTTTTTTTGTATTTTCTGTGCATTTTATCTTGTTCAGCATCCTGCCACATGCAGAGGCCTCTACTTAAAGGTGAAGTTTACTTTCACCTCGATTGGCAGAAAGTGAAAAGAGAAGATCTGAGTATCCCGCAGAGATTAAAATCATATGATCTGCCCATGCTAAGTTCTAAAAGCAGAGATCTTTATACAGATATCCTTGGATTCACACTTGGGAATTCTGCCTAGCTTCAGCTATGGCTCGTACCTTCTGAATGCTTCATTTTTATTGCTTCCCTCCCTGCTTTATTCATACTTTTAATTGTCCAGTTTAAAAACTGTAATTCAGACTGAAAAGGCTGCTTTATAGCTTATCTGAATGTCAAAATTCTCTCCTTTGGGAGCTGTCCTTTCAGCTAAATGCAGTACTTTTTGGTCTTAGTCAGTATTTATTTAACATGCACTGGAAAGTGTCCTCTATCTGAATGGGTTGGGGAATATTAAAAAAAATATCAGATAATTAGAAGTTGAAATGAAAGGCACTGCTGTAGAGGTATATGAAGGACACAGGACATTGGGATATGGATTTTCTTCAATGCCAATCATTTATTCTTTTTATTTTGCATTGGCTAAGTTTCATGAAGTCAAAAATTTCAATCAGATCAGAGAGCCAGTGATATAACTTGCTCATTATAACTTCATTCAAACTGTTAATAGTAGTATCAGAAAAAAAAGTAGCTTGTGGTTTTAATATAACCATGACTGCATGTCCATCAGCAGAAGCTTTTCTCTTTGATTTTATACTCGTATCATTTTATCCTTTGGCCAGTCCTCTGAAATGGTTACACTTCTTTTCTTTTCAGTTAGGAAGAAGAAATGCAACACACACCCCCCGAAGGAAACAAGAAACAAAAGCAAATGAGTATCATCAGAACTGCCATCCTGAGTTTCAGCTTTGCTTTGCTAGATACCAGACTTCCATAGACTATCGTGGGAGAGGCCACTGGGAAGGGGAAACCAAAACTACTTATCGTGCCTTCCCAAGACATCGGGAGGGGAACGCAAGGGCTCACCCTCTAGCCTGCCGATCCAGTGAATGTTACCAAAACAATTCCTTTGACTGTAACTGAACAATAGGGAGATAACGGGGACAGAAATGGGAAAGTGAAAGTTAACTAGGGAACCTTCATGCACAAACTTTTAGTCCTGGCTTTGCTGTACTAAAACCACTTGGCATTTAGTAAAAGTATATCTTTTGCATAAATGGTGTTGAGGGTTTTTCTTTCTTAGGAGCCCAAGTTGGGGAAGGTGTGACAATTATATTTTAAAAATGATCAGTTTTTAATCAAAGCTTTAATGCTTAACCATAAGATTGATAAGTTAGATATAGGAAAGAGAAAACACATATCATTAATTCCAAAGTATAAATTTAGAGCAGCTCAATCATTCCATTGCAAAATAAATAATAACCCTTTTTGCTGCTATGCTCTATACTTGAAAACTCCACAGTTCTTCCTATAATGATAAATTCCATTAAACAAAATCACATTCATATTTTTCAACTGTATTATTCTTCCTAAAATCATATTAGCAATTGTATGGATATTAAACCAAAATGGAATCATATATCAGTATATCATATATGTAAAATTGTCCTTTCTACAGGATACCAATTTGAAACAACTCACCAATTACATTTATATCATAATGTTTTAGAACATCAGCTTCATTATCTGATGTGTCCAATAAATATTAAAAAAATCTTTTGCTGAATGAGTTTCATCTTAAGTTCCTAAGAAATGTACTTAAGACCCAAACCATTAATTTGTTAATAAAAAAGATAACGATTTCTCCTCACGTGTCCAATTCTAGGGTTGATCATCTCCATTTCTTAGCTGAGGAAGCCAGCATTGTCCAAAGACATTTCTGTGGTCATCTGGCCAGCACATACACTGATGTGCATGGAATGCTGATACCTATTTATGTATTTGCATTGCATGCTTTAAAACTGCTACCGTGTTTCCCTGAAAATAAAGCCTACCCCAAAAATAAGCCCTAGCTTGATTTTTGGGGGTGGGCCTAATATAAGCCCTACCCCTAATATAAGCACTTAAAAATTAAGCTAGGGTGAGGGTAGGGATGTGGATCTGTCCCACGCGCCCCGCACCCACTTACTTTGCAGCCAGGCCTCTCCTCAGTGCCCACTTCTTCTGTGGTGTCTTCTGCAGCCAGGCCTGCATTTCTCAGTCACAGGCCTTTCCAAAAGGCCACTGCAGCCAAAAACCAAGCTATGGATTCAATCCATAGCTCAGTTCTGCAAGACCTATGCAGCTGAGTACCGAGCTATGGATTGAATCCATAGCTCGGTACTCAGCTGCATAGGCCTTCCGGAAAGGCCTGACTGCAAAATGCAGACCTGCAGAATGAAGATGCTCCTTCAACCCCAGAAGAAGTAGACCGGCTGGGCAGGGCTGTCAGTGCCAGAGGTGAGTGATATCTCCCAAAAATAAGACGTGGTGCCTCTTTTGGAGGCAAAAAAGAAAAAAAGAAAGACCCGGTCTAATTTTCGGGGAAACACAGTAAGTGAAGAGGAGCTAGGGCAAGTAATGAGAGAAGACGGCTCACTGCATGACGCAGCATAACATAGGAGCTCCGAACTTAAACCCTCAGGGCTGCTTGACGGTAGAGGGTGGCGAGCGAGGGCTTTCTAATGGAGAGTGGGAGCACACACACACCCCGTGTGCTATTTACACTGATGAAAGGGAAAAGGGGATCGTGGTTACTGCTTTACAGCTGAAGTTAAATGATA
>NW_015386815.1:1046827-1050032 GCF_001527695.2 Protobothrops mucrosquamatus
CCAAAAAAACCTGTTCAAAGTTGCAATTGCACTGAAATGACTTATGACCATTTTTCACACTTATGACCATTGCAGCATGCCCAAGGTCATATGATTTATATTTGGATGCTTGGCAACTGAATCATATTTATGATGGTCACAGTGTTGCAGGGTCATGTGATTCTCTTTTGCAACCTTTTGACAAGCAAAGTCAATAGCAGGGCTGCTGGTGGCCAAGTGCTAAGGCGGGACTTTCCTCCCTCCCTCCTTCCCTGCCTCCCTCTTTCTCATGCCCACCTCCTTCTGAAGGAGGAATTTGACCCCCCCCCCATATTTTCCATCTTCCATATATTCATCAAACAAGAAAAGACAAGCTGCTGAGTGAACTAGCTTAAAAAGGCACATTCCCCTTTAAGAATTAGCTACTGGCTAGAAAGGAAAGTTAAGGAGCGCACTTAAGGAAGAAGAAAAAAGTGTAGTAAGTATTGGCTGCCAAGGCAGCCTCCCCAAATGGCTCCATTCATAAGTAAAGGAATGCCACAGGCAAAATCCATTCAGAAGAATAATACTTCAAAATCCCTTGCAGCAAAACTTACATCTAACAATAGCAGAGCAATAGAAGCTAACACATCAGCCACCAGCCAAATAGAAATTGCCAAACACTTCTTAAGAACACAAAGTCCTCATTGCACAAATCCCAGAACTTCACAAGTCACAAAAGCACATAAGAATCCTTCCACTCTCCATCTCCCTCCGTGTTTCACCTCCAGCTGATGCTACCTTTCTTCATTCCTCCTGGAGGGCAATCCCTCCCCTGCTGCATTTCTTGCCTGTTTGTTGCTGCCAGCAGAGGTGGCTGCCACACAAGTTGTAGATCGGCTTATGGCCGGCCTGCTTGGCCTGCTTGATCTCCTCTCCCCCCCACCCTTCTCCTTCCCCTTCAGTGCAGCTAAAGTTGACTCCACCTCCTCCCAAGGCTGCTTTTTTCTCTCTCTCTCCCTCTCCTGCCCAAATTGTCTCCTTTTATAGTCTCTCCTGTCTCCATCCCCCCCCTCCTCCTCCTTTCTCATGGGAGAGGGTGAGCCAGAAATGAGCCTGGGGCCTTTGCTCGCCCCAGCCATTCTGCACCTCCAGAGGACTCTTTCACAGTAAGTCCTTGCCTGCGCTGGCTCTTTCCCTCCCCCACTACACTTGGCTAGGCAGGGCTGCGTACCACCTGCCACTCATTAATGTACCACAAGTGGTACACGTACCACCTGTTGAAAAGCCTGCTCTAAAGTACTGCCAACAGATCTTGGGAAAACAGAGGAGGCAGTAAGATAGTTAGGGAAGGAAAGTTTTTTTTTCAGTCCAAGGAAAGGCAGAAAGAGTAAGACTCAACCTTAATTATTCTAGGTATAAAGTGGTTTACAATTGCCATGAAAAATAAACCACAGAAAAGCCAAAATGGCATTTAGTCGTGACTGGGTTCAATGACCAGGCTGTTCTCTCAGGGCTACAAAGAATGATACTACTGCCTGGATACAGTATATGAAATAGTGAGTGGTCTGGAGGCAAACAGTAGAGAAAAAGGAGGAAAAAGGAATATATTTGATTTTATATGTCTGGTTAGGAAACTGTTCTGAAAGGTTTGCAGTCCCCAGGAGTCCCCATAAGTAGTTGTGCACACTGCACAAATGAATTTTTATCTTGACAAGGGGATACTTAACTTGAGCATCCAAACTCTATGCCACCTGTAGGAGCCATTAAAATATGTTGTCAGTATGGTTTTATGATGCCCTGGCATCCTAACCTATGCCTTGACAGCCTGTCATGGACAATAGTCTGAAGAAAGATTCAACTGTCTATGGCTTCTGAACACAGGATAGGGAATGTTGTCTTCTCCATATCATCAAACTGTTTTGGACCACTCAATAGTGGAAAGAGAAGAAAAAAAAATCAGCCTAGGAGTGTCACCTAGGAATTGGCAGTAGCAGGACCTTTAATGCCCACATTGCTGCATTTGAATGTACAACAAAATAGCAGTAATGACACTGTGCTATGGAAGAAATGTTGTACCTGTTTCACTCTAGTGCATGCAGCCTATTATTGTCACATGACACTATGATTAGAGACCATTAGCAGAACTTTCAAAAATACTAGGAGGGTGTGTTATGTTTGTGCAAGACCGAATCCTTAGTTTTTTTAAATGAGTGTGGCCAGAAGACAGGAGTGCTTCTGCTGCTAGGGTCAGAATATTACGTGCAGCCAGTATAAAGGGAATATACAATTTCTCTGTTAGCCTATTTCATGTAATGCTATTGGAAGCGTAAGGTTACATAAAATAAATTGCTAATGGGTACATTTAACAGTCAGAATAAATCTTTCTTTCATCCATGGTTACAAAATCTTCCAATTTTTGCAACATACAAGTGACCTTGGAGATGGAAGGTAAAGCATCTTAATAAAAGACATAAGTGTAGGTATAGCAGTCCCACTATTGGGTTGGATTTACTGGCATGCATCCAGCTCACCACATGAACATCTAATCTATCTATATCAATTCAGAATTTAGCATTGGTTTTTGGCCCTTTGCCAAAAATGTGTAATTAGCTGGTAAAAATTGACTAGAAGTTAAATGAGAGGAAAACAATATACATCCTACCTGTTAAGTCCGGAGAATAATGGCGCTTGAGACGAAGCATTTCTAACAAGTATTTATTCTCTGCTTCCAATCTACGAACAACCCGAGCAGAGGCACGCAGGCCTCTATTTATACCTTCTGATCCCCAGGCAATCCCAACCAATCACAAGGCGGTCTTTTCCCGCCTTGCGCATGCACGCAAGGCCGGCGCCACTCAGTCTGGTCCCGGGCAGCTTCTGCAAATGCCCAGGACTCTTGCAACGTCCCGAGCCTGCTTTTGCAGGCTCAGGACACAACACCCCTCCCCCCTAGATGAAATAATACTGCGCCCAACATGGACGCCATCATAATAATGATTTGTATAAATACTGTTGTATTAATATCACATTGTGTGTGTAAGGTGTGGGGCTGTTCCGACGTACAGAGACCCGATGGCCCCAACATCGTTTCCATAGAGTCAACCAGCCTGGACCTCTAATTCAAGTTATTAATATATACATGCTCACCTTACGTAATCTGCAAGGTATTTGGGAGGGCCTTTGACCCTTAGCGACCTTCTCGGACCTGGGGAGCTTGTAGTGTTTTCCCCGTTGCTTCCCACAC
>NW_015386816.1:0-3805 GCF_001527695.2 Protobothrops mucrosquamatus
TCCCTTAACAGTCTGGTGGCCTCATTCAAGGGGAGTTGACAGACTTCCAAGAGCTGTCATGATCTGGTAACTCTGCTCTGATTCATAGGGGATTAATTGCCCCTTAGTACTGGTGAGCTGTAATGCTGTCACCAAGACTGTAGATCTGTCACTTTGATACATAAGATAATCAAGTCACATAATAGCCCTCTATGCATGGAAAAAGCTTGGAAAATCCCAGCCAAAAATAAAAATAAAAATGAACACAATGTGGTAAACATATATACTGGCAAAAAAAAAAAAAAAGGTCTGTGTCCCTTATTTTTATTTTTTTCTTTTGTAAAAAAAAAAAGTGTAAATGTAGCTACAAATGAATGTAACAGATGTTGCATTTATTAGAATATAGATAGAAATATTTGGGGATTTATTTATACTTATGGATATTGGCAAGTTTATACACATTCACACTGGTAAGTCTGCACACTTTCACTACAGTGCAGACTTATCAAGAATGGCAGTCTGTGGCCCCAGAGATCCATTTCTATGAGATTCTCAGACTAATTTCTAGAGCTCTCTTTGGATGATTCATTTAGTAGCCATTTTGAAGATACTTGTGACTGCTTCGAAGCTGCCTGCTGTGTAGAAAGATTGAATCAAGATAATCAGAGAATAGATAACATTCCCACCTTTTGGCTATGGACCACTAAGTCATTGTCTACAACCTGAAGAATGTATTTCCACGTTTAGTATGTATGTTTACTGATTTCAACTAAATTTAGAAGGGGTTAATTTATCTGGAAATGAAAGTAGGACTTCGTGTTTATGCTTCAGTATATCTAACAAAATTTGGTTGAATTTAACTTGTGACTAAATACATATAAGATTGTATATTAATCATCTAAAAATTCAATGAAAGGCACTGTTCTAGAGGCAGTGACTCCTTTTAACTGTTTTACTTTGGCTTGACTTTGTTTTACTTTAAATATAAATTGCATGTTGCAGCTAAAGAGGAAGAAACAAATATATCCCCAAAAGTGACTTTTCACGGGTGCAGGTATGCAGCTCTTGGCGTATTCGGGTCTTTTCCCGTGTAAGATTGAGAGTATCTTGGCGATGTTTCGACGAGGTCCCACTCATCATCTTCAGGCTGGGTCTTCGGCTTCGTGCTTATGCGAGCAAAGAGTGATCGGAGCTGCCGTCTCTCTATAAATATTGGTGGGGGTGTGTGGAGTGCTGGCTTAGTTGCTGTAGGTGGGTTGGTTGGTTGTGTGGGAGTTATTGTATGTGGATTGTTCAGCTGTTTCTGTCGCTGTTCATATATATTCCCATTCCTTGCAGATGGCAAGGAAGCACACCGGAGCACACTTTGCTGCTTTTCAAATTACAGTGTTGCAGGTTTTCATGCATTACTCAATTTTATCCATATTTCTGTGATTTAAAAAATTATCAAGAAGAAAAGCACATGTATGTCCTTTGCATGCAACTTTTTTTAAATTAAAAAAAACCTTCCACGGACATAACATGCAAAGTAAATTGGACAAGAAATGATGAATGTTAGCCAATGCAATTCTCTGCTCTCAATCCATGGGATAAAATAGATCCATTTCAGAAAACTGTGGCCTATTGCTGCTGTTAAAATGAGTGGTTCTTCCCTTTTACTTCTCTAGTTACAATTTGATAAAAAAGGAATCCCAAGAAAATTAAGGCTGTCAACTCTCACTAGTCAAGAGCAGGAAAGTAGGAAAATATTTTGTCACCTTTTAGGGAGAAAAAGCTGTTACACTGATGTCCAGCATTTCATAAACACAGCAGCATGTTATTTGTTTAAAGATAAATACTTATCCAGTGCCTTCTTTCGATAGCTCAAGTGATATAAAAAGTGATATAATTGATTCTTCACATCTACAAAACAAAAACATCATGTTATAGATTACAATGTTTAGAGCTTCAGAAATATGTTTCCTTCTTTGATACTTTTTTTAAAGGTGTGGGATGCTTCAAGTACATTTTCTCTCAATCTTGTAGCGTGTGGGCGTGCTGGCTGGCAAATTCTGGGGGTTGAAGTCCATACATTTTGTGAATTTTCCCTCCAAAATGCCAAGAAGGAAACCATTTAAAACCAGTAGCTTACATTGAATGAGCTAAATTTAACTTATTTTTTTTAATTTCTTTGTTTTTAGAATGATGGGTTCATTCAGGATGTACGATGTTAAAATGCAAATAAGGAGATTCATCATTAGACACAAGCAACTGAATACTTTTGCTAAAATCAGTTCTGGAATTTGTATCATCTTCGTTTTCTTCTATTTTGTTTAGTAGGATATGAAAAAAAAAGATGGCTAGGAAGATATAATAATTAAAATTAATTAAGGGAATACCATAAGTCAGTAGAGCATAAAGAAAAGGATAGTTGAAGTTCTACTCATCACTGAACTGGTTAAAAGTTTCTTCTGGTGTTTCTTCTTCCTAGTTAATATTTTACTTGGAACAGCTGCAATTGCCATTGTTTTTTAATAAGAGAAACTTAGTGTAATTGAGTGCCTATGTATGCATTGTGTTGTCTTATTTTTCCAAGTAGTGTAAGAATCTCTACAGAGCAGAAGATTGATGCTACTACTTGTTAGTGTTAAAGGAACATTACATTCCAAATTGCTTCAAAGAGTATAATGCCCTTTTGTCATCTGAGTTCCTTTTCCTTATTATAGCAAAGTATTCCTTTTAATATTGACTGTTTGATCTAACATTATTTGTTTTCTTTCCTTTAAACTTCTTTCAAAACCACCGGGGTCAGGGTGGGGACAAATGCTTTCATTATCTGCCCTGACATTCTTTAAAGCTTACCCTATAATGAACATCATGCATAATTCTTTTTGCAAGGAAAGTAACCACAACAACAAAAAAACATTCTTCATACTGGCAAGATCAATCCAGACTTGTGGACAGAAGATCCATTCTTACACACACAAGTTTATTGTAGTTGAAATCCAATAAATTGAGAGGACAACAGATAAGAGAAATCTTAATTTCCGATGGCCTTTCCAATTAGTGCTTTAATAGTGCCTGCAGTCATTTAGTCATGTTTGCTATGTTGTTAATAAAGTGAAGTGGAAATCTATGCTGCTTAACAATGATACACACTTTCTACATTTTTGGTAATCGTTTGTCTCTTATATATCCAACCATTTAGCATTCCAGGAAGAGGACAAGGTGATAGAATGGAGAAGGCTCTCAGAGTGAAAAGACTGCTGGAGCACTAGGCAGCAGAAGGGACTGAACCCATAAGCTTCTTCTAACATTCCTCCCCATAGTAATTGTGTATTAAGAAGAAATTGTGTCCATCTGTATTATTCAAGTATTTCTAAAAATCAACTTAAGGATCCTTCTCAAAATGACTGTTTTTCAATGCTGCCCTGTGTCACTGAATCTGCCTGCCTTTTTCTAATTGATCAAATGGGAATGAAAAATATAAACAAATTTATGAACCTTTTATAGATGTTTCCTAGTTTAGAAGAAATCAGAAATTTTAGGAAAATTATCTCTCATTCCCATCAAATGTTGCAGCATCACTATCCAGCCAGCATGGTCAGTAAGAGGCACTGGAAGTTGTATTTCAGTAATACCTTAATACCTTGGTAAGGCCACACTTGGAATACTGCATCCAGTTTTGGTCACCACGATGTAAAAAAGATGTTGAGACTCTAGAAAGAGTACAGAGAAGAGCAACAAAGATGATTAGGGGACTGGAGGCTAAAACATATAAGGAACGGTTGCTGGAATTGGGTATGTCTAGTTTAACGAAGAGAAGGACGAGGGGGGACATGATAGC